>NC_052515.1:25976579-26227184 GCF_014356525.2 Nilaparvata lugens
CTTTAGAGGCGCACTAAGAAATCTTTTCGCAATATTTCAACTCTAAGGGTGGTTTTCAAGGTTTTAAAGTTCGTCTTTTAGCATGTATATTCTTCTTCTCCCAATCTCTTAATTATAATTGAAATTTCCATACCATATGTTAATATAGAACTATAATCTAGTGAGAGTACCTCTTCGAAACAGTTGTTAACTGGTAACTAAATTAATAATATTGTCAGGTTGGCATTAAGTTGAGTTGACTTTGTTAGGTTGGCACCAAGTTGAAGATTGAAATGCATTCATCGCGGAAAAATTGATGAAACAGTTGTTAAATGGTAACTAAATTAATAATATTGTCAGGTTGGCATTAAGTTGAGTTGACTTTGTTAGGTTGGCACCAAGTTGAAGATTGAAATGCATTTATCGCGGAAAAATTGATTGGGCACTGCTACTTCAATCAGAGCTATTCCTGGGAATACAGTATTATATTACTAGCCGTCAGGCTCGCTTCGCTCGCCATATCCGTTTAGTCTGGACCCCCGACTGGATCGTCCTAACATATGATAAAAATGTTCACGCGAGCCTGCTGATCTTATTCTTGGACGATCCAGTCGGGGGTCCAGGGTGCGGAGCCCCCTGGCTAGACGGATATGGCGACCGAAGCGAGCCTGACGGCTAGTCTGTATAGATAAGGGAGACTTGGGAAAATATCCGTGTTGCCAAATTGTGCGAAATTTCGATCCGTTTATGGCAGCCCATATTCAGTACAACTCAGACGATGCAAAGTTGTCAATTTGAATGAAACCAGTCATATGGGTTTGCATGGAACGATTGAAACACCTACATTTTCCACAGTTCTCAATTTTATTTATTGAAAAACAGTGAAAAACGCTACAGATATTGTTAACTGAATGGTATAACAATGCGATTATAATATTACCAAAAGTTAATAGTTATTTGTATATCTAGAGTGAAAAGTACTGTTTTTTCTCCCTGAAGGAAAAGTTTGAAGCCCGAGGTGAAGCCGAGGTTAACAATTTTCCTGAGTGAGAAAAAACTATTTACACTCGTGATATACACAATATTTTTCCTCCATCTACATTTTTATAAAAACTGCAAATAGAATCATCTTCAAAAACGTACGTGACCAAACAATGTATTATAACATAATATAAAAAGTAAACAGCTGGGCTGGCTTGTAATCACAGTTCTCCACCGACAGCGCTATGCGCTATCTGTGGGAAAAATTTGTAACAACAATGGCCGCCACAACTACAACTATGATAAAGCTCCCGTTTCAAATTTGATTAGTAAATGAGGAATATTTGTTGGCTGGTATTTTGGAAAACATGGGATAAAAAAATTTATACATTTTTTTAGTATAGTCATATGAAGTTTGTGATAATTTTAGCATGAAACATTTATTTCATATATTGATCAAATGTCTGGTTGAAGTATTGAATTTAGTTGGTTTAATGACTACTCTATATGCTTCCTCATCTGAGCTTAGACCTTCTTACATATTTCAAATGTAAGTTTTTAAAATAGAGATGCTTCCCATGTTATTTAAATGGAGATACTTTCACGCTCTAGGGAGTTTTTATGTTTTTTCCTCCCGAGAGCAAAAAAGTGACACTTTAGTATTATGTTTCAAGGAGTAAAGTAAGCTTTTTAGACAGTAGGTGGAGGAAATAGCTATTTATGTATTAAGAGCGTAATGCGCGACTTTATCGCTCGCGCAAAACAGTTATCACGCGACGCGAAGCGGAGCGTGATAATTTTGCAAGAGCAATGAAGAAGCATTACGCGCGAATTACATACAACATTTTTTCTACAACTGCCCAACCTGTTAAATTACTTATATCGGCGGAGTTACAATTACCGACTTTTCAGGTGAAGATCTGACTTTTTGGCGAGCTGCTTACAATCAGCTGATTAGGGAGCGTAAAGAAACTCTGCTGTGCATGCGCGAATGATAAGGGAGCATAAAGTAAATCTACTGCGCAAGCGCGGATGGTTAGCGAGCGAAAAAGTAGATTCTCCTCAGAAATAAGCTGTTTTACGAGGAGAATTGAGTATGTAAATTCTTTTTTTACGCACAGTTGTGGAAAAAGATTATTTTTATATAGTCACTATTGAATAGTTTTCTACTAATTACCATTCTATTACTACTAGTTACTGTTCAATTGAATGAGTTCATAGTTTGAAACGTTGAGAAACATCAGAATCTCGCTGTTTTTAATTCTGAAATAATATTGTATTGTTTCATGAGAGGATAACGATCAAAGTTGAATGAACAATTAGAGAATCCAGGTCTACAGATTACTGGCATTATTGTCAAACTACCGTACGAAACAAATGAAATATATCCAGTTAGTAAATCAGTTCTAGACGTTACTGTGTATTCCGGAATAGGTGGCGTTGCTAGGGTTCGGGCATGTAGGAAACACGTGGCTCTACGAACAAGCAACAGAACTTGGAATTTATAATAGGTCTATATATAGAATATAGAACATACATACCTTTAGACACGATTGGAGGAGGAGGAAGAGGAGAAAAGGGAAGAGAAGGAGGTAAGAAGGCGATTAATTGATTGATTGATTGAGTACTTTTATTTATGTAGATTACAATATATACTGGCTTATACACTTATATACAATAGCTTACAATACAGCAAAATTATAGATGAATTTACATAATATGAATTAAGAAAATAATTATTGAACTGTATATGATATGAAAAAGCAATTTGTAATATAATAACTATAGATAATTATATTGTTATGCATCTACATAAATTGGCGGAGCTTTGGACATATAAATGTCCATTCTTCGGAAAGAATATTCTAAGTATCCTTCCCACTAACTTCTTCTTCTTCTTCTTCGATGGCGCTACAGCCCAAATCGAGCCCTGGCCTCCTCAATTCTGCGCCTCCATTCGTCACGATCTCTTGCCTTCCTTCTCCAGTTCCTGATGCGAAGGAGTTCTGCTGCATCCTTGGAAATACCATCCGCCCATCTCAGTCTTGGCTTCCCCACCGGTCTCTTGCCTCCTGGCTGTCCCATATATATTTTCCTGGGGGCGCGAGTGTCAGGCATCCGCTCCACATGCCCTGCCCATCTTAAACGTTTCAGTCTGACATATATGGACAGGGGTGGCTCCTTATAGAGTGCAGCTAATTCGTTGTTATTTCTTATTCGCCAGACACCCTCATCACACACAGGTCCATATATTCTACGCCTTCCCACTAACTCTCTACCAAAATCTTTACCAGAGGAGGAAGAGGAGGAGGAGAAAGAGAAGGAGAGGTATAGAATATATAACCTCTATAGGTTTGCTCACGAGGAGAGGAGGAGGAAGAGGTGGAGGTGGATGGAGAGTAGGAGGAAGAGAAGGAGAAGGAAAGGTATAGAATATAAAGAACCTATATACGTTTATCAATGTTCAGTTCATTATCTCCTGTTGCTTGGAAGGGACAACCTACAACCTCTAACATCCTCCCCCAAAACCTAACAACCCTTCCTTCATTATCAAAGTATCAAGATTGAGTGGTAGGGGGAGGGGAAGTTTATCAGCGACTTGCTGTGATATGATGAGTGATGGTTGATGAGGAGGAGGGATGGTTTCGTGGAGGAATTAGAGGTTTGAAGAGGAGGAGTGGGAGGGAGGAGGAGAAGGATGATGTGGAGGGGATAGTGGGGGATGATGATGAAAGGAGGTTGATGAGATGAGGAGGTATGATTTAGAGGGAGAAATATTAGGTTGGAGTAGGTGGAGGTGTAGGACTTGGTGGAGAAGAGAGGGAAGAAGAGAAGGAGAAAAAGGATTAACAAAAGGATTGGGAATAGGAGAAGGTGGAAGAGAAGGAGGATCAGAGGGGGAGGCGAAAGAAGTGGATGAGGAGGAGGATAAGAGAGAGGAATAGAAGGAGGAGAAGGAGCAGTGGAGAAGAAGAAGGAGGAGGAGGAGTAGTGATGGAGTAGGATGAGTGCTTGGAGGAAGATGAGGAGAAGAAAGAGAAGAAGAAGAGGAGGAGTAGGAGGAGGAAAAAGAGGAAAAGAAAGAGAAGAAGGAAGAGGAGGAGATGATTGATTTATGTAGATTGATTTATGTAGATTGATTTATGTAGATTACAATATATACTGGCTTATACACTTAGGCTATATACAATAGCTTACAATACAGCAAAATTATAGATGAATTTACATAATATAGACTAAGAAAATAATTATTGAACTGTATAAGGTATGAAAAAGCAATTTGTAATATAATAACTATAGATAATAATTATATTGTTATGCATCTACATAAATTGGCGGAGCTTTGGACATATCAATGTCCATTCTTCGGAATATCCTCCCCACTAACTCTCTACCAAAGAAGGAGAAGGAGAAAGGAGAAGGAGAAGGAAAAGGGAAGGGAGTACTAAAGCTGGAGGGTTGGTGGTGAAGAAGGAGGAGGAAAAAGTAAAGGTGATTGGGAGAGGAGTAGTGAGGTGAGAGGAGGAAGAGGATGAATAGGAGGAGGAGGAAGAAGAGGATGAGAAAGGGGACGATGATGGTGGAGAGAAGGAGTAAAAAAGGAGAGGGGAGAAAAGGAGTGTGAGTAGAGGACAGGTAGAAAAGGATGAAGGAGAGGAGAAGGAGAAGAAAGATGATATGGGGGAGGAGTTGATGGAGAAAGAGGGAGAGGTGTTGGAGAAGAGGAGAAGGAAGAAATGAGAGCAGAGCAGGTATGGACGGGTGGGTAGAGAGGTACTAGGGAAAAGAGAAGTGAAGGAGGGGGAGAATTGGAGAAAGGAGGTGGAGGAATGCTGAGAGGAGAAGTGGGGAGGATTGTGAGAAAGAAGAGGAGGAGTAGTAGTTGGATGATGAAGAGGGGAAGTGAGAATGATTATGAGGAGGATGAGGTTGATGATGAGATGAGTCAGGATGATATTCAGGAGGAGATTCGCGGTTGCAGGAGAAGGATGAGGAGGAGGAGGGGGTGGATGAGGAGGAGGAGGAGGAGGAGGAGTAGGATGAGGATGAGGGAGTGAAATTGGGCTGAGGCGTTGTTGTGAGAGCGTGAGTGTGATTGGCACTGAGGAATCCGTGTACTCGGCAAACAAGGCTTGTTAGTAGTGCAACCCAACTTGCTTAATTATTCCTCAACTGATATATTTTATTAGCATCCATTGTCGTCTCAGCTCAGCTACGTGTGTACTTATACCTACAAAGGCCACAGCATCTCTCTGCCAATAGAAGCCATACACATGAAGGGGTTGACTGTATTCAAAGTTTCCGTCTGTCAAACAGCTTCTATCATTTTATCAGTATCAAATTTTATCGAAGTTTTGCTTCGAACAGATTTTTGAAACGTCTTAGTGTTACACTAGTTGTTCTGTGAACAGTAGACCTCGCGCTCAGTGAGTTACATTGACCTGTTGTTATGTTTCTCAAAAATTAATAAATAATTTATCAATTTAAAATGTCTAGAAAAAATCCTAAATAAACATAGAGCTTTCTGTCCTATCGTACCGTGACGTGTCGTCCCGGAATGTGAGTGTGAGCGCTGTTATCAGGTCTGGCTGCAACTGTCTACAACGCTGATGGAAAGATACAATTTTCAAGATGTTCGATGTTTTTGAACGGGTAGTATTATAGTCCACTAGACAGCTGATTTATGATGAATAATTCTATAGTCTGATATTTACGGTAATATTGTCATATGATGGAAGCTCCTTTTACTTTCCTTCCCCTATTACCATAGGTAAGGAAAGTATTGCTTTCCAAAAAAAATTAAGGTACCTTAATTTCTAAATTTCTATACGTTCAAAACCAAAACGTGGTTTTGGGTATTGGTCTGTATGTGTGTGTGTGTGGTGTGTGTGTGTGTGTGTGTGTGTGTGTGGTGTGTGTGTGTGTGTGTGTGTGTGGTGTGTGTGTGTGTGTGTGTGTGTGTGGTGTGTGTGTATGAGTGAATGTGCGTCTGTGTACACGATATCTCATCTCTCAATTAACGGAATGACTTGAAATTTGGAACGTAAGGTCCCTACAATATAAGGATCCGACACGAACATTTTCGATCATATACGTTTCAAGGTCCCCTGAGTCCGAAAAAGTGGTTTTTGGGTATTGGTCTGTATGTGTGTGTGTGTGTGGTGTGTGTGTGTGTTGTGTGTGTGTGTGTGTGTGTGTGTGTGTGTACACGATATCTCATCTCCCAATTAACGGAATGACTTGAAATTTGGAACCTAACACTATACATCCTTTACTTTGGATCCTTACACTATAAGGATCCGACACTAACAAATTTCGATCAAATGCGGTCCACGATGGCGGCTAAAATGGCGAAAATGTTGTCAAAAACAGTGTTCTAGCGATTTTCTCGAAAACGGCTCCAACGATTTTGATCAAATTCATACCTTAGAAAGTCATTGATAAGCTCTATCAACTGCAACAAGTCCCATATCTGTAAAAATTTCAGGAGCTTCGCCTCATCTATGCAAAGTTTGATTTCCAAATTATCAGGATTCAGATACAATTTGAACAAAAAATTTCGAGTGGAAAAGATTGAGCATGAAAATCTCTACAATTAATGTTCAGTAACATTTTCACCTAAAATTGAAAATAAGCTCGAAATTCGAGAAAATGTGATTATCCAATTGAAAACTGTTGATTCTATTAAATCATTCACTATGAAGAGATAGCAGACCTCGTATGTCTCCAGCGTTATTGTCCTGTCACCAGCTGGCTCAGATCTTTGTTTATAATTAGACTTGAGATGCGCGTGTACACTAGCGTCAGGTGATCAATTTTCATAACGGCAAGGAGAGTTGTTTGAGTGCGCCAAACCAAATTTTTTTTATTTATTTTTGTTCATTAAATAGAAATTACAATATTGGAATGAAAAAACATGAGCTAGCCCAAAACTTCTTCTATTCCTGAATTTTGTCCATTACAATGTAGGCTTAAGTATTTCTAACTATTTAGAACTATTTCTAACATCATAACTATTTTCACTAGAATACACTGTATAATTTTGATTTTGATTTTTGTTGATATCCCTTGTATCTGATGTAGTAAGTGAATAAAAGTTTATTTGGTTGTTTGGCCTCTGATAAACTTAATCTGGATCAAATTCATCTAAGTTGAGTTTCATCTTTAATTCTGGAATTTCTTAGCTGTGTAGAGAGGAATGCTATCTTATGCTATCTTTTCTCTATGGTTTCACTAACATTACGCTAAGTAGTCAACGCTAGAGAAACTCTTCGATTAAGTGCGAATCCTGATAATATTTCAACTATATTCATTTTTTGTAAATTCATTGAGTTGAAGGTAATATTAAAGATTGAAGTGGGAGATAAGATACAACACATTATTAGTAAGATGAGAATGATAACCATGAACATTGAGTTCTAACTTTAACTGTGCACAGAGAAAAAATAAATAAAAACATTCTATTATTTTCTCTCCATCTCACACACACACACTTTCTTACTGAACCTCACTCTCTCACCCTCACTTACTAACTTACTCACTGTCATTCTCTCTTTTTCTCTCACTGACACTAACTTACAGGCTCCCTCTCTCACTCACACTTCTATTGTTTTATTTTCTCTTCAGGCCCCAAGGTAGAAGCTTTTAGATTTGGTTCACTTGTTACCCTTAACATTCAATATAAGCCATCTCATTCTTCTTGAGGACTTCACCTGCTTTCACTACTTCCCCTTTCTTCTTCTCCTTCTTCTTCTTCTTCTTCACTACCTTCTTCTTTCCCCTCGTCACTTTTTTCTTCTTCCTTTTCTTCTACTGCTTCTTCACCACACCGTTTCATCACCTGTGAAACTCGATCTCTGCTTTCAACAATGACCTGAGTAGTAGCAGAGAGAGATAGAGTAAGAGAGAAAGAGAGAGATAGAGAATGAGAGAGTGTAAGAGTGTGAGAGAGTGGGAGAGTGTAAGAGTGAGAGAGAATAAGAGAGAAAAAGAGAGTGTAAAAGTGAGAGAATGAGAGAGTGTAAGAGTGTAAGAGAGAGAGAGAGAGCGACCTGTGATGAAAGGAAGATAGCAGTTTTGCAGACTAGGTAAGAATGTCCTCGCTATCGGGTCGCTACTCAACCTACGATGTTGCTCATTTCTCATCAAATCCATTTCATCTCTCTTCTCTCCTACTTCTTCCGTTCTTCATCTCTTCTTTTCTTCATCGTTTTCTTCTCCAAAATTGCTTCCAATCCTTCCTTTCTTTTTTCTCTTCTTCCAATCATCATTATCCTTTCCATAATCGTTCTATGATTCTGTTCTCTTTACTGCCTCGGAGAATTCGAAACAAGCATTCGTAGACTATTGAAAGGCTGGTTTATTATTAGAAGTACAATTTCTATAACTACCATTGTAAAGCTTTTTTTAGTGGATATTATACCTGCACACATTTAAACTTGAAAACTCAAACTACGTTCTAGGATGCATGTGGAGTTTTCAATTTCATGTAAAGTAGCCTGATGCTATTATTTATAACCAAATCTTCCTGACATAGTTCTATGAAGTTCAGATATTAGCGACAAATAATTCTCCCTCACGAAGTGAGGAGTTTTTATACAAGTATTTCCACTTGAGAAGTGATTTGAATTTATTGTATTCATCAATTAGAATCCATTTTCCATCAATTAGAAGATTTTTTCTGAATGGACATTTTCCCTTCACAAATGGCATTTCAACAAACAAAACAAACCAAGTTTTGAATTGCATGTGAAGTTTCCATTCAAGCATAATGTAAAACTAGGTATACAAATACATTTATAACGAAAGTATGAGAAACAATAAAACCTCCATGGAAAATGAGTATAGGGGGAATGAAGCATGTCATTCTCAAAAACAAGGTATTTCTGTTAAATCTCACTAAGATACTGGAATTCCTGTAAATTTCAATTAAAAGAAGTCTGCTCCTTCCCTTTCAAATCAAATCAAAAATTCTTTATTGGTTCTTCAATACAAAAAAAAACTTTTAGCAAAAATATAAGAAACCAATCACCTGTAAGGAAAATCCAGTGCGCAGGTGAGAGTTGCTAATACAATAATTCAATATGAGTCATTAAGAGTAGTTTACGCCTTTATCATCAAAATGATACCATAGAGAAACAATAGCATAGGTAGATATCCCATGGTATAGGGCGTTTATGTCGCAACTTTTATTGTTATCTCAAGCCGATAGTCCACGTAGTTCTTTCCCATGCAGCTGTGTGACGCTGGTAGTCTCTCATATTGTGCCGTTCATACACTCTAACCCCAACAAAACAGTAAAAATTGACAATAATCGACAGTAATCGGCTTGAGATAACAGTAAAAGTTGCGACAAAAACACCCTATACCATGGGATATCTACTTACGCTATTGTTTCTCTATGATGATACTCCCTGTCATGGTTCGATGAAGTTCACATCTCGTAAGAACGAAGTATTTTTCCCTCACGAACTTGAGTGTTCTCAAACAAGTATTTCCTCTTGAGAGGCAATCCCGATTAATTGTAAGCTATTTATTAGATATTAGATTAGATCAGAGTTCTTTATTTATGCATGTTACAATATTATTATCAGTCAGAAGACGATGGAGCAACAACAGGAGTAAATTCAATTCAAAATATTATGTAAATTCAAATTCAATTAAATAAGTAAGTAAATTCAATTCAAAATATTATGGAGAGATCCACTTTCAACTGACAGCATTGCTTATGAATGACATCACTGCTTCCCATCCAATAATTATATTTTGAAGTGGAATTTAAAATTTTGAACTGTCTGCATTTTTTTCAATCAACATCATAGTTTCTGAAGCATACAATACGTGTGCTCTAAAGAAGGCAGTGGCGAAATAGAGATTCGGCAACTCTGCACTCCTATCTTTCTCCACTGCCATTATAACCTGGTCCTACGATATGCGTAAAGCCCTCCCAGGAACAATGCATTAATCTTTTTTTATAAGACACCATAATTCTCCAATCCACTCCTCTGGGCGGAGACAAGATTACACGAAAAACAAGATAGCTAACTGTAATTCACAGTGCATGATGCTATCTGTCTTCATAAGAATTCTCAACTACCACACTAGATATTCTAAATTTGTCACGAAGTAAACCATTAAAACTGTTCTTACAAACATAAAAGCACACTCACACACAGGTACACACGACGCGAACACAAACACTGATACACGAACGCGTGCGCGCGCACACTTTGAATGGCATCCCAAAAATCATTCCTACGACGCACGCTTGACTCAAAAGAAACACGTGTTCACATAATGTACTCCACACATGTCAAGATGTAAGAGGATATAAAACTAACAAAAACAAACATATGCGAAGAGGGAGAAGTAAGAGGGAGAGAGAGACAAATATGAGATGTAGTGGTGTGAGTAGGGGGATGAGGGAAATTGGTGAAGGCGGTGGAGGAGAAGGATGAGGAGCAGAAGAATGAGGAGGGGTGAGGGGATGAGGAGAATAGAATAGAATAGCTACCTTTATTTTTACCTAGGAGGGCGGAGTTAGGGCGCAGCCGGCCCTCTATTTCACTCAACCCTCCAATACAACCCTAAGTAATTACTAGATTAAACAAATCGAATTCAGAAAAAAATATATATACAATATTACAAACAAGGTGAATAAATATTATAAAATACAAAAATAATAATCAATGGAGAAAAAAAATAACGAAACCTAAATTATAATTGAGATATGAATAGAAATTGAAGAATAAAAACTGGAAAATAATACAATGTTACAAAAAAAGAAGTAGAGGTAGAAAAAAGAAGAAGAAGAAGAGGAAGAAAGGGAATGGGAGAAGGAGGAGGAAGAGGAGAAGGAGAACGAGGAAGAGGGGGTGTGTAGGAGGAGGAGGAGGAGTAGGAGGGGGAGAAGGAGGAGATGGAGGAGGAGGAAGAGGAGAAGAAGAAGGATGAGGATGAGTAGGAGGAGGAGATCGAGGATGAGGATGAGTAGGAGGAAGAGGATGATTAGGAGGAGGAGGAGGAGTTATATGAGGAGGAGGAGGAGTAGGAGGAAGATGGAAAATAAGAGACATTGAAAACCGAGAGAGCATGAAAATAAAGAGCTGGCTGTTCTTACCCCGTCTTGTTGTTTCTGGGTGGATGCTTACCCTCTTCCGAAATCTAAATATAGTAGCCTGTAAAATTTAGTACATGTTATGTGATGGGGAGTTGAGTGGTTGCTGGTCCCTAATAGAGACTATAAAAAGGAAGTACAAGCTGGGAGATTAGGGCATCCATCATCGAGATGATAGAAGTATGGAGGATAGAAGGAAGATTATAAGGAGGAATATTTCAGGAAATTGTGGTCTAAATTAGAATACTGTAAGTTTAGTTACATACACATCGATTTTTGAACTAACGATTTTTACTTATGAAAACAATTGGATTTAATATAACTTGTCTATCAGTATGATGTGTTCTTGTATTTGCCACATTCCGTTTAATTTTGTAGATTTCAAAAGGATGACGAAAAATTTCAAGTTGGAAATCGATGTGTGTGTGAGTGGATATTTATTTAATCATAAGAATCACACAACTTACAAAAGGAGTACCACAGGCTTATAAGCCCAAAACGGTTGCAATTCTAATTTTTACAACAGTCCAAATGTAGCTAGGTTATGTGTCACTTAACATTCTTCAATTACACAGTCAATTTACAATTTGAAAATCATTTAAATCTAAATTGAATTAAACTACTAGTTCTATGAACAGTAGACCTCACGCATTATTCTCATCCTAAAGTACCTGATTGAAACTATAGACCTTATGGAAATACAGCAATTGACTGGCTTCTCCACACATATGTGTAATCACTTGTCAGCTGATTTATGATGAATAATTCTATAGTCTGATTTTTACTCTGATATTGGCGTATGAAGGAGGCTCCTTTTTTCTTTCATATTATCCTTAAAATGCAAAGTTTCAAAAAACCTTGTATATACGTCGACGCGCAATTAAAAAAGGAACATACCTGTCAAATTTCATGAAAATCTATTACCGCGTTTCGCCGTAAATGCGCAAAATAAAAACATATAAACATTTGAACATTTGAACATTTAAGCATTTAAACATTCAAACATTAAAACATTAAGAGAAATGCCAAACCGTCGACTTGAATCTTAGACCTCACTTCGCTCGGTCAACAATTAAAAATATTCAGAAACTCCATACTTTTAAAAACTGTGAAATTTTGAGATCGAATAGACAAACACACTATTTAGAACTTATCACATCTGCTAATCGGAGTCTGGTATAGAAAAGTAGGTCCATACATTTTTAGGTGTTTGTACTAGCTACTTTCTAGTGAATAAATTGAAAGATTCAATTACACAAAACACAAAGAATTTTTACAAGTTATTTGTTCATTTTCTGGCTATGTGATGATGACCACGCATGCTTGAACCTATCTAAGCTTCATGAGGTATCAAATTAATACTTGAGAAAAATTTGGTTGAAAATTCGCCTTGGAAATTTATCTGGACGATGCCAAAATGAAAACTTGGAGATAATTTTTTGTTTATCATGTATGGATTTGGATACGATCTTAGCTGAATTTTCTAATAGACCCAAGCATATTTGGGCGCAAACTCCCAGGGTGCTCACGACCAGAAAAAGAAAAAAACACTTATAGAAATGAATAGTCTTAATTCAACAGGTTTTATGAATTGACTGAGAGGAATAAGGCTGATAAGAATTTGATTTCAAAGCTCATCAGATTTGAAACGTTTCTAGCTCTGTCGTTCTTGGTATAAATGAATAATTATTTCATTGTATCGTCGTATACTCTTCTCAGGGCAATAAAATAACGTGGGAGAGTGGCTGAATCAGTAGTCCACGCCTCCAAACCCAAGGAGCTGTCTGATTAGTCGCCATTTTACGTTCACAGCTCACTACCAATAGGAAGCAAGCAGTTTGAGAACGTCACATGCAAGTCATTTGTTTGGA
This sequence comes from Nilaparvata lugens, assembly GCF_014356525.2. Lineage (NCBI taxonomy): Eukaryota > Metazoa > Arthropoda > Insecta > Hemiptera > Delphacidae > Nilaparvata > Nilaparvata lugens. The sequence continues at coordinate 25,989,528 of NC_052515.1, forward strand.
ACATGACTCACAGTAACGAGGTCTTTCCTATATCTCTTGTATCTCAAATTAGTTCTTCCTTCCTCCGCTAGAATTATTTTTTTGTAAAATTACAATAATTATAAAGTTATATCTTGACATAGCGTTTAAACAATAATAGGTCTGCTATCGATTTTTACAATATGTTTAAGGACAGTAGGCCTAAGTCAAACTAGAAAAATAGACAGTTGATCCCAAAATTGGGTCTATCTATGAGCACCAAATTGCTAAAATCTGCCCTGAATTACGGTAAGTCTAATAATATGATATTGTATTTCTAAGGAGATAAATTCGTGTTAGTACAATTTGTTTCGTGAATTAATCAGTGTGCATGAGCCTTCAGTTGAAAAAAAAGTATTGACCTAAATTACTGAGGATATAAATTCATAGCTAGCTGTAACATCAAAATAAGATAAAGTTTTTAGAGTGAATATATTGATGTTATGAAACTTTTCCATAATAATTGAAGAGACTTAGGATTTTGTTTTGAATATTTTGAATGATATCCTATTATATTAAGGGAGCAATTTCTGTATTTATATATCTGGTTATTTTTATATCTGGCTAATTCTATATCTGGCTATTTCTATATCTGGTTATTTATGTTTAACGGATCTCGAAAACGGCTATAACGATTTTCACAAAATTTGGAACATACTAGGTTTATGATATAAAGATTCGATTGCACTAGGTCTCATCGTTAAGAAAACTCGCTGATCGACATTAAAAGGATAATTCATCCTTGGCTGAAACAGCTGTGGATAGTAAAAAAGAGAGTATGTGAAAAATCAAAATATCGCATCCCCGAAATTCATAAGATGACGTACAGCCAGCTGTAAGATATAAACACGATCATTTTAGAGAATTGTGTTCTGTTTATCAATAAATAAAAATAACGAGCGAAGCTCGGTGCCCCTATATTGATATATTACATAATATAACAATATTACTCTTACATCGTAATATTTTTGAGCCATAGCATCTGATAAATTTGGATAACTCAATATCTTTGTTTTTGTTTTTTCTTGTAATATTGTACTGTTGTTTATAAGAAACAATAAATTCTATTCTATATTGACAAAGTATTTTCAATTAACAAAACAAGAATTAAAATAATATTGTAATTCAAGACACTATGAGACGAATTCCAAAAATTCTAATTTTAATTTACAAGCAAAATTACTCAAGTCACTGAGCTTCAAGAACGAAATGAGAACTAGTGTTAACCATTGTACTTCAGGACACTATTAGACAAATTCCCAACATTCCCCGAGATATTTTAATCATATCTCACGCCTTGAGATCTAGAACAGGGACGACTTGGATTCCAAACAATTCCACACAGACGAACTCTGTGTTCTGAGTTTTAATGAGGTCGTAAATCAGGGAAAGATTGGAGATATTAGAGTAGAAAAGATAGCCAGGAGTGTTCACCAGCCTTATACTCCGGAAATAGCGTGATACAAATCTTATGTTTCTCATCTTCATTGGTAGAGAAGTTTGGTGAAGGTGAACAAAACTATTCAATTGACTCTGTGCATACGGCGAAACGTTCAGAATTCTTGAGAGTTGAGAGAGGTGGGGGGTTTGTCAGACGATTAAGATCACGCTAAATGTGCCATGAATGGTGTAGTCACGTGAGGAGGGATGGAAGTTTTGTTTGTTAACATCTGGATTTCAGTCATGCATCTCATTTCAACAGTAGACAGAGTGTTTTGAAAGTATGTCATATTACAAGTTCTCTTGAAGTACCGTATAAATTTAATCATTATTATTCATTAAGGCCGTTCGCACAGTGACAGTTTAACTAAATTTCATTTTAAACTGGATTAAATCTGTATCAAGTCTGGTTTGTTATAATGTGTTTCATTTTGAGTTTAAGCCACCAGCTGATTGAATCGAGTTCAAGCCTTGACTGTGCAAACGGCCTTAAATCATCTTTCATGATTCATTTAGTCATCTGATTAGCATTAAAGCATTTCCAGGTTTTCTTTTCTAACGCTTCCTATTATGGATAGTAGCTTTCTATTATGGATACGAGTCATACCCGTATAGGAAATTCATATTCTAATATTTAATTATTTCAATTAAATGTCAATAATATATTAGTGTTTTTATCTATAAGTTTCATATTGCAAAGTTTCCATAATTATTATCTTTTCTTTGTTTCTTTTTTCTTTTCTTCTTGAATTCTTCAGTATTAGTTACATACGTCTTTCTTCTTCTTTTATCTGCTATATTATTGTTTCATTTGCAAGGTTTCCCATTTCTTTTTGTATCTTGTTTTTTTTTCTAAAACTCAATAGTATATTAGTTAAGTTATTTTATTTTCATTTTAATGTATTGTTTTTTCAAATTTTATGCTCAATGTGTGTTATGAGGGCAATAATGGAATTCAGTTCCTGGTGCCCTCAAATATGTAAATTTTCAAATAAATAATAAATAAATAAATTAGAAGAGGAATTACCCGATGATATTTATATTTTAGAAAAGGAATAATCTATGATATTTATATTCTCTATTCTATGATCTTAGAAGAGGAAAAACAGACAAACCTTTTAAAAGAAATTGAAATCCTCTCCAAATTCAGATGAAAATAATTTAGTTGTAGATTCTTGTTAGTAATCATCAATTTCGTCTCAAATATATTTTATTCGTCAAAAAATAATATCTTCTCATGTTTAAAAAATGAATTTTTATTGATTGACATTTAATATTCTGGTAACACATTATAACTAGTAGTTCTGTGAACAGTAGACCTCACGCAGTATTCTCATTCACAAGTACCTGATTGAAACTATAGACCTTATGGAAATACAGCAATAGACTGGCTTCTCCACACATCTGTGTAATCACTTGTCAGCTGATTTATGATGAATAATTCTATAGTCTGATTTTTACTCTAATATTGGCGTTTGAAGGAGGCTCCTTTTCCCTTTTATATTATCCTTGAAATGCAAAATTTCCAAAAACCTTGTATATACGTCGACGTGCAATTAAAAAAGGAACATACCTGTCAAATTTCATGAAAATCTATCACCGCGATTTGCCGTAAATGCGCAACATATAAACATTTAAACATTAAGAGAAATGCCGAATCGTCGACTTGAATCTTAGACCTCACTCCGCTCGGTCAATTATTACTTAATAACCTACTTCAAGACAGCAAAATTTGGCAACAGTGCAGAGGTGGACAAGGATAGATCTATCTGCGTTGTCTAATAACAGACCAAAATTATTGAACTGTGTGTAGACCATGTTCTTAATATGTGAGACGAGAATATCGCAGTTATCTACTGCCGAATAACAATTTAAGTGTCCTTCTTCCTGAAAATAATTGGAGCATGGAAATTCTGATCAATTATATTACATGAAGTCGTGTGTAGAATAATTATTGTTCATTTTCAGTCACGTCTATATTATATAACTCTAATTACGAATCATTCATGAACTTACAAAACGAAGACATGTATGGTTTGGAATAACGTGAACCACATCTACCTTATTGTAGAAGATTTGCAGCTGAATTATTGTAGAATTTCAGCAATTGAGAGTGAGAAGATTGATAAATGATATTAGTGCCGGTTGTACAAAAGCCGGATAAAGTTTTAACCGTGATTAAATTAACGAGAACCAATCAGAGAAGCCGTCTTTTCTAGAAGGCCTTCTCTGATTGGTTCTCGTGGAATTAATCATTGTTAAAATTTAACCGGCTTTTGTGCAACCGGGCCATAGTCTTTTGCTCACATCTACTTTATTGTGAAATTTGTAGCTGAGTGATTGTAGCATTCAAGCCAAGTGAAAAGATTGATTATTGTCATTCTCTGTTGTTAAGAATGTGCACACCTGGCCAAGAAGTATACAAACGTAAACTACTCTCAACGAGAGTAATAATACTGAATTAAATGGGAATAACTAAGGCAAGAGGGTGATAATTCCACACTCAAATGCAAAATTAGACGCTTGAATGCATCATCAAACACCATCTTGTTCAGAGAAATATATTGCTGTGACAAAAGAAGAATTTAACTGACTTTATGTGACGAGGCACCTGTGTTTCTTACTGTGTCGAAATTCCCAAAACTGAAATACCTCTCCCATGAATGCTAAAAGTACTGTATAATATGTGATACAAATACTTTTAAATAATGCTATATATGTCTCTCACTTTCTAGAATTACACTTATTATTCAGAAATGAGGTCGTTCTCTTTCAAGTTCTGCTGTGACAAAAGAAAAATTTAACTCACTTTATGTGACGGGTCACCTGTGTTTCTTACTGTGTCAAAATTCCTAAAACTAAAATACCTTTTCCATGCATGCCAAAAGTACAGTATAATATGTGATACAAATACTTCTAAATAATGCTATATACGTCTCTCACTTTCTAGAATTACACTTATTATTCAGAAATGCGGTCGTTTTCTTTCAAGTTTTGCAACACCATTATTAATGTCATGGAAACTCCAAATCACGCCACAGAAATTACTGGACAAACTCATAACTCATTAAGGCAACTATAGCGCTTGTACCAGAATTCTTCAAACAATTACAAAGTTTACAAGACAACTCTTGAAACTACAGCAATTTGAGAAGCAGGAAAATATGGTCGACACTACACTTAAAACTGAACAAATTAGGTTAGAGCAAGTACTGTAAGTTTTGCTTCTGAGAGTTCGAGTAATCTATTCATAGGAAAGATGGAAATGAGGCTCGAAAATGTTCTAGCGAAGAGAATGGTAGCATAATTGTATATTAAGCGAGCAATTTCTGTATAAATCTGGTTATTTTTATATCTGGCTATTTTTATATCTGGTTATTTATGTTTTACGAATCTCGAAAACTGCTCTAACGATTTTCACGAAATTTGGAACATAGAAGGTTTATGATATGAAGATTCGATTACACTAGGTCTCATTCTTTGGAAAACTCGCTGAACGATATTGAAAGGATAATTCATCCTTGGAAAACAGATGATAATTTCGTCGTCTCTTGATAACAAAAGATGCGTGTGCCTGTGTGGAAGAGAGACAGAATTATTTCCAGCTGTGTAATCATAATCAATCAGCGAGAAATTTTATCTAGCTTTTTAATCGATTTAATCATCATAATCTGATTTGTAGACATGACATGATAATCCTCCTAAACTACAGTATATCATAATTTTCAAAGTTGATCATTATTTGACAATTTCAAGTGATTACTGAGTGTTATTTTGTTATCCAATTTGGTTTGTATATAATCTAAATTATAATTTTTTGTTTCCAAATGTTTGAACAGAAAATTGAACCGGAATTCAAATGTATGGAACATAACCTACTTTCTGGACAATACATTCCAAAGATTTCTATAAATTGTTCAAAAGCAATAAACTGCAGGAACTCCTGAGCGAGCCTATAAAGATTTATCGAAATTGTATTCTAGAAAACCACGACCAGACTTATATATTTCAACTCTCATGCTTTACCGATTGCAGCCAAGCCGAGGCAAATCGTTATTCATTAAAAAATAACGTCAGATAAACAATTTATAGTATATAAATCAAAATTCGGGAAAAAACAGTTTTGGGCTGTGCCTGTTAGTACTTCCCCAATCATTTTAAAGAATTGTGTTCGGTTTATCAAAATTCAATAAATAAATAACGAGCGAAGCTCGGTGCCCCGATATTATGAATTGTACGTGAAAAACAAACTTATCTGGGACTGGCCATCTGGCAATTTGGAAGAAATATAGCACAAGGATTGCCTTATTATTTTATCAACAAATGTTATTACATCATTGTCATTTGTATCGTAAATTTTTTTTCTCTTTTTGTGTAGTTGAGAAGTTGATATTGTGGTAATTAAATAAAAATACTAAGAAATTGTCAAAAACCACAGATTTATTGATACTTAGAAAGACCGGTTTCGGTTGTTAAACCATAGTCAATCTCTGATAAACTAAAACTAAATATAAGAACAGAAGACCGGTTTCGGTTGTTAAACCATAGTCAATCTCTGATAAACTAAAACTAAATATAAGAACAGCAGAATTTATATTAGTAGGCGAGTACTGCAATTGGTCAAGTGCATGAGCGCCTGCCATTGGCCCAGTTGGACAGTCTCCTCTCACTTAACGGTGTTACAAAATGGCGGCTTAAGCAGCAGACTCGCCATGATAACAAAATTTACTTTAAGTACAAAATTATTTTTTTCTATTTGTCAATACTATAGCCATCTAGTCTAGAAACTAATGAGCAAATTTTTTTCTATCCTAAAATACTACTTGAATTGATAAAGGATAAAATAAATTAAAAGAATAATTTAAAGAATAAAGGGTGCTATAAGATTTATTTTGTTCTATTAATTTAAAAGCAGCCCATGTCAATAAGTGTTTCACTACTTGAATGTATAAAATAGATTGAAATTTCCTGTATGGAGTACCCTGTTCATAGAAATTCAAGTGCGGATGAATAAAATATTATTGAAACTTTAAATTTGTCCGTATCCTGTGATGGGACAAACAAGTTAAAGAAGAAGTTGAAGTGTGTATTTCATAGATATTTGTTAAAAGAATCGAGGGAATATCGTTCATTAGATGATTATTAATTTTCTATTCAATCTTATCTCACTCTAATCTAGTTTTATCAGAGTATGATCAAGCTGAGTATAAGACCACGACTACAACATTAAGGCTAGGTACACACCAGTTAGTCAAGACAGGACAAGACACGTTTAGTCACAATACTTCACATAGTTGCTTATGAAGACATGTCTAATTGCAATGACTAATCGGTGTGTGTTGCTTCATGAGCAACTATGTGAAGTATTGTGACTAATCGTGACTAGTCTTGTCTTGACTAACTGGTGTGTGCCCACCCTAATCAGTGTGTGTTGCTTCATAAGCAACTATGTGAAGTATTGTGACTAATCGTGACTAGGCTTGTCTTGACTAACTGGTATGTGCCTACCCAAATATTGAACTTCTTGTTTTGTAATTTTAAGGCTAGCTAGTACAGGAAATATAGAAATTGGAGGTTAGAAACTGCTGTATTGAAAGTAAAATTTCAAGTGAATCATTTTTATTGTATGTCAAATTGATAGGTTATTGTAGTGGATACTATAGTGAGGTCCACGTTATAATGACAGTATTTGTTCAACTTCGGTTTTGCTATCCTTGTCTATCATTCGACAAAGACGGTGGTACTATCCTTTTCTAGGTCCACAAAGATGACAATTATGTTTTTGACAGAGTGGAAATAAATTAATTAATGCGAGAGTCGGCATCGCTATTCTTCTATCTTTATTCACTGTCATTATAACGTGGACCACACTATAGACAACACGGACACTAGCAAAAAAAGCTGGTGGTAAATTTATGATCTTGAGAGGATCAAACCCAATATCTCTTTGAACAAGATTTCAAATCAATAACAACTACAAAGTTATCCCATAACCGTTTACAAGCGATAGACCACGCGAGTACATACTAAAAACTTTTTTCAAAAGAATCTTTCCTTCCTCAATACAACAGTTTCTCCTCTCCTTCTCCTACATTCACCGATTCATTCCCTTCTTCTAAATCATTCTCTCTTTGTCCGTTTTCTTCTTTCAAGCATCATATTATCCATTTATTTCTCCCACACTAGAGTGTTTATTTCGTATTATTTTTCTTCTTCTCATTGTCTTTCTTCCTACCTCTTACCTCTTCCTAGCTCTTGCACCAATAATTTTACCTTCTCTTATTCATCTACTGGTTTTCATTTGATATTTCTCTCCCTTGTCTCTCTGCCTCCACTTCTCTGCTCCTTTGCCTCTTCCTCTACTTCTCGTTCATCTTCTTCTTTTTTCTACTCCTTCTTCGTCGTCTTCTTTTTCTCTTCTTCTTCTTCTTCGTCTACTTCTTCTTTTTCCTTCTTTTTCTTCTTCTTCTTTTCTTCTTCTTCTTCTTCTTCTTCTTCTTCTTTTTCTTCTTCTTCTTCTTCTTCTTCTTCTTCTTCTTCTTCTTCTTCTTCTTTTCTTCTTCTTCTTCTTCTTCTTCTTCTTCTTCTTCTTCTTCTTCTTCTTCTTCTTCTTCTTCTTCTTCTCCACCCTCTTGTGTGTGTGTGCGTGGTGTGTTTGCGTGTGTGTGTGTGTGAAAGGTGACGCAAACACACATTGCGTGAAATTTCATTGTTTCTTGCTTTAAAAACTTTCTATAACTCTATTTTCTAACTTTTTTATTATTTTTTTTTCAGTCTAAAATATATTCTACTAAATTAAATGAAATTGTTTTTTTTTCAAATATTGATTTATACTTTTTTTATCATATTACTTATTATTCTATTCGAAATATTATTTCCTTACGTTGTGATGTAGATACATTAGAATTGTATAGGAGGGTTAAGTGGGAGAGAGGGCCGCCGGCTGCGCCCTAACTTCACCCTCCAGGTTAAAATAAAGGCAGCCTATCTATCTATCTATCTATCTTCTTCCTCTTTTTCATCATAAGATCGTTGTCCTTTGCTTTTGTTAGGAAAGGAAAGTTTCTTTCCCTTCTCATCCACTTACTCACTATTTCCTCTACCTCTCTCCCCTATTCTCCTTTATCTTGTTCACCCACCCTCTCTCTCCAGCATCCTTTTCTCAAGTGGATCTTCTCGACATAATCTGCTGCAACAAGATGCTCTGCCGATAAACATGCAAATATGAAGTCTGAACAGTTTCAACTGTATTGAAAATCAATGGATACTTGTTTCCTTAACCTAGTTCAAAGGCAGGCTTCCTCCCTCTTCTGAGATTACATTTTATGGTGAATTCGAAAAGTTTATTTCTATCTTCCTTTCTTCCACTGCTTCTTCTTCTAATGCTTCTTTCTCGTACTCCTCCTTCTTCTTTTTCTTCTTCTTCTCTTCTCATGCTTCTTCTTTTTCTTCTGATTCTTCTTCTTTTTTTTGCTCTTCTTCTTCTTCTTTCCCTACTTCTTTTTATATTCTTCTCTTCTTCTTCTTCTTATTCCGGTGCCTGCTTCTTCTTCTTCTTATTATTCTTCTCTTCTTCTTCTCCTTATTCTTCTCCTTTTTTCTCTTCTTTAATCCCTCCTCCTCCATCCTCGTATTTTCCTCCTTTTTCTCCTCCTGCTTCATAACCTCATCCTTCGTCTTTTTCCAGTCAAACTCCTTCTTTTCCTTCTGATTTATCTTTATCGTCTGCTTCTTCTGCTCCTCATTCCCCGTCTTCTTCTTTCTCTCTTCCTCTCCTCCTTGCTCTTTTTTCTATTGTTCTCATCCTTCTTCATCTTTCCCATTTTGTCCTTCTTCTCCTCCTCTTTCCATTCTCCTTTTTATCCATCACCTTCTCCTTCTTCTTCTTTTTCTTCTTCTTTTTTTCTTCTCCTCCTCCTCCTCATCATCCTTCTTCTTCTTCTTCTTCTTCTCCTGTCTTCTTCTTCTTCTTCTCTTCTTCTTCTTTTCTTTTCTCTTCTTCTTCTTCTTCTCCTACTTCTTTTTCTTCTTCTTCTCTTCTTCTTCTTCTCTTCCTGCTGCTGCTTCTTCTTCTTCTTCTTCTTCTTCTTCTTCTTCGTTCTCCTTATTCTTCTCCTTTTTTCTCTTCTTTAATCCCTCCTCCTCCATCCTCGTATTTTTCTCCTTTTTCTCCTCCTGCTTCATAACCTCATCCTTCGTCTTTTTCTAGTCCTACTCCTTCTTTTCCTTCTGATTTATCTTTATCGTCTGCTTCTTCTGCTCCTCCTTCCCCGTCTTCTTCTTTCTCTCCTCCTCTCCTCCTTGCTCTTTTTTTCTATTGTTCTCATCCTTCTCCATCTTTCCCATTTTGTCCTTCTCTCCTCCTCTTTTCGTTCTCCTTTTTATCCATCACCTTCCCTTCCTTCTTCTTTTTTCTTTCTTCTTTTTTTCTTCTCCTCCTCCTCCTCATCATCATCATTCTTCTTCTTCTTCTTCTTCTTTTTCTTCTTCTCCTTCTTCTTCTTCTTCTCTTCTTCTCCTTCTTCTTCTTCTTCTTCTTATTTTTCTCCTTCTTCTCCTGTTCTTCTCCTCATTTCCTTATTGCTCCCCTACTCCTCAATACCACCCCTTTCCACTTCTTCTTCTTCTTATTCTTCTCCTTTTTCTTCATATTCTTATCCTTTTCTTCTCCTCCTTTCCTTATTTCTCCCCCACTCCTCAATACCACCCCCTTCCACTTCTTCTCCTTCTTCTTCTTCTTCTTCTTCTCCAGCTTCTTCTTCTTCTACAGCTTCTTCTTCTTCTCCTCCTTCTTTTTCTTCTTCTTCTGCTCCTCCTTCTTCTTTTTCTCCTGCTTTTTCTTCTTCTTCTTCGTCTTCTTCTTCTTCTTTTTCTTCTTCTTCTTATTCTTCTTCTCCTTTTCTTCTTCCCCTTCTCCTTCTTCTTCTTCTCCTATTCCTCCTTTTCTCTCCTCATTGCACCCCTACTCCTCGATACCACACCTTTCCCCTCCATAGGCTAGCTTCCTTCTTTTGTGAGATTACATTTTATGGTGTATTCGAAAAGTTTATCTCTATCTTCCGCTTCTTCTTCTTCTTCTTCTTCTTTTCCTTCTTCTTCTATTCCTCCTTTTCGCCCCTCACTGCTCCCCTACTCCTCAATACACCCCTTCCCCCTCCCTCAGAAAACTTCTCTCAACAAATGTTTGTTATTCAAATTCAGAAGCAAAACTTCTGAAATACTATCCCCGATTTCAAATCGCTTCATTCATAACTTATTCTCGCAGCAAAAAATGACTGGATTCGAAAGATGAGTTGAATTCCGTCCTCTGCATACATAGAAAAATATATACTATCCTACATTATATTCATATGACCCACGCTCAATATTATATAATCATTTTGAGGCGAATATGATATGAGCGTCGAGATTCAACTTTTCCCACACAATCTTTTGAAAAGCGTAAAAGTCTGCCGTACTGAAGCCTCAATGGAAATATTGGAAAATGTTGGATGTAGGTTTCAGGTTCTGACGACTGAAAGAAGTATATATTATTTCACAAAATATATACTGAGAGAATATATATCATCGTGTTTGTGTTTTTCATTTCGTTCTGAACAAAATCTCACTCTTTTGGTGTGAAAATATATCCATTTCAGAGTTTTTCCAGCTACTAATGAGATAGTACATAGATCTAGTTTTGAATCTGATGTATTTTGAGTTTTTTTTTTTTGAGAGGGAAATATGTTATGAGTATAGAGGGGATATAGAGAGAACTAGTTTGGAATCTGATGTGTTCTTGAAAGGGAAATATGGGACGAGTGTAGAGGGAATAGTAAATTCCCTATCCCTACCCTAACAGAAATTCTATCACGGATTCAGTCAAAGAGTCGGAATTGAATCAATATTGGAGGTGGTGAAAATGAAGTGAAAATCAGTACTCACATGAAAAACTGGTATCTCTTGGAGAGGAATATTGAAGAGTACAGTGATTCCTTACCTGGAAAAAAGATGAAAAGAGAAATTTAGTATGATCAAGGTTCGAATCTGGACTTGAATGAATTGGAAGTTTTATAATCGAGTTGAGTTAGATATAATTGATACTCTATCAGTATCAGTATTTGTATTGGAAACTTCTATTTGTATGACTCTAAAATGCTTCAAAAATATCAAGGATTCTAGGAAACTGGAAATTGGGATTGTAACCTCTCTTTAAAATCTTCTAACTTTTTATCTGCTTTTTGGCTTTTAATACAGTTTTTAAAAGCAAATAAGAGCCAGACTATTCATCCTATTGAACATGCTTATGAATTTTAAGATTAATTTAGAATTATAATAAAATAGAATTAATTGTTTATTCGATCACGTGGCGAAGTTTGGACAATAATGTCCACTCTACCACTTAACCACGTCGTTAGCAAACAATAAAATACAAATTTGCAGAGATAATAAAAAATGAAGCAAGAAATGACAATAAAATGTAATAAATATGAGAGATCAATATTGAATAATAGAAGTCTTGGAATTATGTAAAATTAAAGCAAATGCTATCGTGATTACAAAAAATCATAAAACCTTTGTCTTTTGTGAGAAAATTGTACATTTTATAACAAATTTTACACCTCGCAAGTTGTACAGCGTTTGTTTTAATTATAATTTGAGAAAAATAGCCGTAATATTCGACTAAATAAGAAGTGGAAATTGATGAGAAATTTCATTTACTCAAATGCTATCTATGTTAATGAATAGTTATTGAAATACGAAGATTCAAATTAAATGCTGTGAATCACCCCGAAAACATCTGCTACTGCAAATATTGACAACCGGGTTAACAATAGAAACTCTCATGATATTAGCTCTCATTGAATTTCAGTGTGTTAGTCTTATCGGTCTCAAAATTTTATAGTTTTTCCAAAGTTTGGAATTTTTCAATTATTTTTAATTAAATTGATTCAATTTAGAAGTATTTTTTCATTTTGTGTTTATGGATTGTAAATTGAGGAGTTTTGAAGTGGCACATAACCTCTATCTACATTTGGACTGTTGTAAAAATTAGAATTGGAACCGTTTTGGACGTAAGTTAGCCTGTGGTACTTTTCTGTAAGTTGTGTAATTCTGAATGATTGAATAAATAAATTTCCATCAAGCTGTCAATATTTGCAGTAGCAGAAGTCTTCGGGGTGATTACAGCATTCAATTGGAATTATCGTTAAATAATATTCTTCTTCTTCTAGTCTATATCGTTGCATTGGTTTGACAAGGTTCTAACTGAAATTTTTGTTGAAATTGAAATTATTATGAATTATAAGTTATTTAAAACAGTTGATTATGGTAAGCTAACAAAAAAATGTGGTATACAGCTATGCCGGCTCCGCGACGGAGATTGGCGATCATCAATGCAATTTGGATTCTATCGACTGCAGCTCGGAACAGAGATGTTGAGTCAATGTTGAACCACTCTCTCAGGTTCTTTAACCAGGATGTTTTCCTTCTTCCAGGCCGGCGTCTTCCTTCAATCTTGCCCTCCATGATCAACTGCAGGAATCTGTACTTCTCATTGCGCATCACATGTCCAAAATACTAAAGCTTCTGACTCTTAATACAGTAAAGAACCTCCATTTTAGTCCCAATTCGTTCTAATAACTCAGAATTCCTCACCCTTTCTGTCCATGAAATACGAAGAATGCGCCGATATAACCACAGTTCAAACGCCTGCAGCTTTGCCTCCATGTCCATCCCTCATGCCCATACAACAACACTGGAATGATGTAGAACTTTAATCATATTAATTATTCATAAATAAAAGGTTTTTCATATTGTATTTCAGGATGTAGGGTATTACAAAACATTAACCACATAACTTGTGGAACATATATCATAAATTGTTATATTGAAATACGTGAAATTGAGGAATTCAAATACAGACATCGTTCTATTGGAATGGAGAAACCCGTTATCATGAATGACATACGTAATACCCATATCACTTGAGAGACCACACAACTCCAAGTAAAACTTCCAAGCGACTTTCGCAATTTGAAACTGAGAGCAAGTAGGCGTGGCTCGGGATATGAATTCAGGAACGGAACGGAACAGCGGAACACACTTTCGGAGACACATTCGAAGAAGGAACGGTGATTAAAACTTGTAAGACGGTCTTCACGGGAGCCGAGCCAGCCAAAATTCAGCTGCAAGCTAATTTTGTTTAATTTAATTTAAATAAAACCCTAGAGTTTAAGGGGTAACAGATCGTCCCATACGATGTAGACGTCTTGTTTCCTCGTTCGTTTTACAGTATTCATAGTTTATTCATACTTATTTATGCATACTTCACTCATACGAGTACTTCTACTCATTCATAATAACTTATTCATTCATCAAATTGTGTACAAGTACCTGTTGACATGAGGAAAGGCACAACAGGATTATGCCCAAAACTGTCCCTTCCAATTTATAATATACTTTCCGAATCAAAATGTAGGTTATTATTATGTCACTTGCACTTTTTATAAACACAATTCACACTTTAAGAGCTCAGAAAAACGAGCGAACTTTGAATCAAATAGATATTATTGAAGTCTAAAATCAGAAAAAAAGAACAGTAATGGAACTATTGAGCCAAAAACTCCACGCACTTAGTTATGAAGCTTCTACAATATTATTGATATGGAATTAACATCTCAAGTACCTTTGGCTATAATTTATTCATTCATTTATTGAACAAAATACTATAATCATAATATAATTATGACATTGAAGGACAAACTAGGCTGAACCTGTACTATTTCTCTTCAAAAAATTTGATAAAAAGTTAATGTTGTCCAAAGGTTGAGGTTATGATATCACACACTGCTACATCACTTGATTTTTGGTCCAGGAATAATGATTTGAAGATTTTGAATTTTGAAGGTTGAGATAACACTTCAAATGAATCACAGAATGTATTACAATAAATTAATAAAGAATGATTAATCAAACAATCGAGTGAAATTAATAAGGTAAAAGCTGAAATTAAACGAAACATGAAAACATTGATCGAAAGGTGGGTTAATAAAACATGAAAAGGTTAATTGGGGTTTTTATCTCATTTCAATAATTATAGGCTACTCTTCCTTCTCATACATTCCCCATTTACACATAAACCTACTTTATGCATATCATACTCTTCTGAAGATGAGTTATTTCTAGTATTATATTTCTATGGTTTGAAAGTTTGAATACAACTTTAAATTGATTGGAAACAACTCGTTGTCAAAATCACTGGATCATTAAAACAATTTGAAATACTAGTTTTGGTTCTTGAACCATTATCAATCTATAGTAGACTGAAAGCGTAAACAATGAGTGGCAGAATGAATAGTGTGAGGAGAAGCCCCACGATTGGCCATTGGCTGTCGACCAATAGATGCTGAGTTCTACTGCCATTGGCCCACACGCCCCAAGTATTCCAAATATGGTCGTGAGAACCAAACAACGAATGATTCACAGACTACAGGAAAATCTATGACATTTTTCATTATAACAAGCCTGTGTGAAAGAATGGTTCATCCGAAAACATATTGACATTCCATTCATCCTAGGAGATCCATATGACATTGAATGTAACGATTCATGTACATTTAGGGCCGGTTTCCGAACTCGGTCTTTAGCTAAGTTCTAGAGTTTAAACAGCTGGAGTCAGAAAATTGCCTTCCCGAAATGGGCGTAGTCGAAGTCAAGGTAGCTAGAATATAAATATAAAGAAAATAAATAAAAATCTCAGTACCCTTTTTTTTAAATATTTTATCACAACATGTTTCAGTCATTTATGCCATTTTCGAGTGATATCACATGTTGTGATAAAATATTTTAAAAAAAGGGTACTGAGATTTTTATTTATTTGCTTTATATTTATATTACAAGTAGCCCTATTCAGGAAAGAGATAGCTAGAATACCTTGGTCGTAGTTATAGTCAAAGTCACGTTCGAATTAAATTTCGGAAAACTAGAAAATTGTACACAGAATAAAATAAAGACAAAATTGTGAAAAGTTTCAGCTATTTTGAATTATTTAGGAATGTTTCATTTCGTCAAGGAAAAACATTTCCAATTATAGAAATGAGAAAATGATTATTCATTTTGCTGCAACTATTTACTGCGGCTAATCCCCGTTTTGGAAAGCCAATTACCTGACTCCAGCTGTTTAAAGTCTAGAAGTTACCTAAATCCCGCGCTCGGACACCAGCTCTAAGTTTTGAATTCGGAAAATTTCATTTTCTCATTTATTGCTTGTGAAACGTTATCATATGAGTCTTTTCGATGCAATATCCAAAATGATGATAAGAGAACTAATGAATAATCGTCGCAGACAATTTGATACTATGTTTATCTTGACAGACATAATCATTTTAACCATGAAAGCTGTTGAACGTTTTTGTATTCCCACAAAATTCCGTGAATAGATAATGTACTGTGAGTACCAAAAAATAATGATACCAGAATACAAAAAGCATACTGGTACTTGTAGTTACTAATGAGATTCCCTACTTTCAGAGAGGTTTTTTTAGGAAAACATCCCTATAGGTGGGTGATGGCTCGCTAACAAACAATTACAAACATGCTGAGTTGACAAAAAATCCGAACGTGATTGTCCCTCTGCTACATTCATGGTCACTGCTCACTCACTCTCTCTCTTTTCCTCTCCACATTCACTCTTTCTCCCCCTCTCTGATTGTATCATACACACAAACTCACTGTCTCTCTAACACTTCAACTCTTTCTTCCTCTCACTCTCTGTTTCTCAATCATTCTCTCTTTCTCTACCTCTCTTATTGTCTCATACACAACAACACACTGTATTAATCTCTCTCTCACTCTCTCTCTCTCCCTACCACTTTACGAAATTCTCACACTATCTCTCCCACACCACACCCCTCTCCCTTGTTTATTTTTCCTCTCATGGTGTAAACATTATCCCCGAATATCCCCTGTTGAAATTTCCACATCGTCCCATTTTTCCAGCCCAACTCGGAAAATGAACCTTGGGCAGTTTTCCGTTTTCCATGCGGTGATCCAAGGCCGTTACGATGCTGGAAAATAATAATGATTTCCCGAGGGACATTTTCCAATCGAGGAAATTTTCAATTAACGAAAATGTTTTCGCCTGTGTATTTATTATCTGCGTAACGTAAAGTCGATAATGTGCGGACATGCATATTGTCATTGATATGATGAATGGATATTTCGAGTAATGCTGGTCAAGGGGGAATTATTTCACTGGTTTGGTTTCATCGTAATATGGAGCGTGTATCCATCAATATTGTCATCATTTCAACCTAAAATATCGAAAAATATGTTTGAAAATTATTTAGAATGTGGACTCTGGAACATCAATCTACTGATATTCAAAAAGGAAGGATCAATATTGTCATAATTTCAACCTAAAAAACTGAAAAATATGTTCGAAAATTATTTAGAATGTGGACTCTGGAACATCAATCTACTGAAATTCATAAAGTAAGAGTGAAAAAAGTGTGAAAGGAGAGGTCAGTTTCATGTTTCAACAAACACATATATCAAAAGTGTCACTTCACTTCGTTGAGATTCATTAGTTAATTAATTCATTAATGATATACTTGTATGTATCTATTTATTTTTTGTATTGTGTATATTTATTTACGATACAAATTGTGACACTGATGTAATAACATTGTTAGATAAAATAATAAGGTAGACCTTGTTCTATTTTTCTTCCAAATTTAGGTGATGACATAGTCGAAGATGATGTGAATCTTTCATGTGTACTATTTCTATACAATTTTAGTCCAAATTAAACTTCAAATATATACAAAATAAATTTTACTTATGATAAATGAAAAATGGAGAATTCATTATTTGGGACTGCAGAACTGATTTATTTGATTGACGACATAACATTATAGTGTCCTTTATACTTCATAGAAATTCACAACACGTGTGTCAATAGGGAAAGTATTTGATAATCTCAGAGTCAATGAAGTATTCCAGTTTTCTCATTGATGAGTTTTGGAAGCTGAATAGCAGAATAATCATTACACTGCACCAAATACATGCTCCATGGCTCTAATGCTCGTATTTATTCTAATGCTATGCAACGTATTTATTTGTTCGTACAACACAACACAACTTTATTCTTTACAACTTATTCATACAACATAACCCAATTTTCAGAAAAGTAGCACAGACTTACGCCAAAAACGGTTCCGAATTCAATTTATACGACAGTCCAAATGTAGATAGGTTATGGTAAAGTATGTAGCTAGGTATTTATTGGTAAGCTACTTTTATTTTTTTTTCATTTATGGTATGTAGCTAGGTATTTATTGGTAAGCTACTTTTATTTTTTTTCATTTATGGTTACCAAGGGCTCATATTGAGGCCCCTTCTTCTGGATCTATAATTCTAGCGGGAGTAATGTTGAAACAACGTGGTTATGTGTCACTATCACATTTTCGAATTACACGATTCAATTCACAACCTATTAAAAAACACATATTATTGAATTTTATAATACTTCTAAAATGAATCAAATCGATTACAAACTAATAAAAAAGTCCAAAATTTGAAGGAAAAGTAAAATTTTGAGACCAATAAACACACACATTATTTAGAACATGCTCTAATTGAACAAGTTCACGATCCTTTGCGATCGTTTGAGTGCAGGTTATATATTTGACTTCAGGGGATGTTGATTGCTCAAGAATACAAAAAGGACAACAAAAGATAGCCTATCACGATAACGAAGAAGATCGTTGATTGAAGTTATAAATGGAATATTTCATATTGTAATGGAAACCTCAGGCAAACGGCACGTTACGCTGGCTGTATGGGCCAAATATAATTTGTATTTTCGTATTTTCAGAATTCGATTATTTTTTACTACCAGGTAACCCGTGCTCCGCAAGGGTCTAATTGAGAACTTGACAAACTGAAAACTTGACTTACTGAAACCTTGAAGAATTTAATTTAAAATAGACGATAACCATCGTCAGTTAATAAGGAATCTGTATGCAAAATTTCAAGTTGATCAGTCCAGTAGTTCAGACGTGATGATGCGTCAAACATAATTTCCCTATTATGTGTAAGCCAGTTCTTTACTTTATTATGGTATGGATTACAATGTTTTACAATAAACATCCTTCATTTTTGTGAATGCGATGTTGTAGTAGATATTCATATTAGATGAATACAAGTTTATATTGTCAAAACTGCTGGTTTAAATCAAGTAAATTTGATATAATATCAAATGGTTAATATCGAGTGGTTTATAATATCAAATGATTAATATCAAGTGGTTCATAATAAAAAGTGGTTTATAAAATTACTCGTAGTTCTGTGAACAGTAGATCTCACGCTCAGTGAGCTACATTGACCTGTTGTTATGTTTCCTCAAAAATTAATGGATAATTTATCAATTTGAAATGTCTAGAAAAATCCTAAATATACATATAGCTTTCTGTCCTATCCTACCGTGACGTGTCGTCCCGGAATGCGATTGTGAGCGCTGTTATCAGGTCTGGCTGCCGTCGATACGCCAATCCAATCAACCCATCAGAGAGCATTCTGTGTTGTCGTGTTGAAATTAACAAAATAGACTACCATAATGCTGATTTCCTAAAAACTTTATTTCTCACTATTCATGATTCCAGAAATAAATTTCTTTTCAATAATATTTGTTGCAATTTCAATCATCAGATTGAAAGAGAAAAATGTAAAACAAATGTTTTCTATCAATAACTCCAAACTCCAAACTAGAATCATGGCTTAGCTTAGCTTAACTTAGCTTAGCTTATGGAAAGACAAAGATAGTAGACAGTTGTCTACTAACGTTGATGGAAAGATACATTTTCAAGATTTCCGATGTTTTTGAACGGGTAGTATTAATAGTCCACTAGACAGCTGATTTATCTATATAAATAAAAGCGAAATGGCACTCACTCACTGACTGACTGACTGACTGACTGACTGACTGACTGACTCACTCACTCACTCACTCACAGAACTAAAAATCTACCGGACCAAGAACGTTCAAATTTAGTAGGTATGTTCAGTTGGCCCTTTAGAGGCGCACTAAGAAATCTTTTGGCAATATTTCAACTCTAAGGGTAGTTTTTAAGGGTTTAAAATTCGTCTTTTAGCATGTATATTCTTCTTCTTATTCTCTTAATTATAATTGAAAAATGTCCATACCATATGTTAATATAGAACTATAATCTAGAGAGAGTACCTCTTCGAAACAGTTGTTAACTGGTAACTAAATTAATAATTTTTTCAGGTTGGCATTAAGTTGGGTTGACTTTGTTAGGTTGGCACCAAGTTGAAGATTGAAATGCATTTATCGCGGAAAAATTGATTGGGCACTGCTACTTCAATCAGAGCTATTCCTGGGAATATTATATTACTAGCCGTGATGCTCGCTTCGCTCGCAATATCCGTTTAGCCAGACGTTTAGTCTGGACCCCCGACTGGATCGTCCTAACATATGATAAAAATGCTCAAATGGAAAATGCAGGCGAGCGAAGCGAGTTGACAAAAATGAGGATCTCATTTTTGGACAATCCAGTCGGGGGTCCAGGGAGCGGAGCCCCCTGGCTAGACGGATACGGCGAGCGAAGCGAGCCTGACGGCTAGTGATGAATAATTCTATAGTATGATTTTTACGGTAATATTGGTGTTCGAAGGAAACTCCTTTTTCTTTGTATTATCCTTAAAATGCAAACTTCTAAAAAAACCTTATGTTTTAAAAATCCTTAAAAAAACACTTAAAGAACTTTAAACCACATACGTCGACTCGAAATTCAAAAAGGAACACACCTGTCAAATTTCATGAAAATCTATTGCTGCGTTTCGCTGTAAATGAGTAACATATAAAAACATATAAACATTTAAACATTGAAACATATGAACATTCAAACATATAGAGAAATGCAAAACCGTCGACTTAAATCTTAGACCTCACTTTGCTCGGTCAATTAAGTAATATCAAATGATTAATATCACTTGGTTTATAATATCAAGTAATATCAAATGATTAATATCACGTAGTTTATAATATCAAGTAATATCGAATGATTAATTTCAAGTAATATCAAAAGATTAATATCACGTGGTTTATAATATAAGGTAGAATGATATTAAAATATCAAGTGGTTTTAATAATATCACATCGCTTTCATTCCATTTCAATTTTGTATCGTAAAACAAATCTCTTCAATGAAAATATTGAGTTCCTCCCTATTTATCATTAGCCATCACTTCATAGAATCACTTCTCACCAAGAGGTGCCAACTCACTGTAAGCTATTGTCCGCACCCCAATGCTGATAAGGGCCGAAAGAGGATAAGAGAAAGGGGAAGAGAGAATAGGGAATGGGGAAGAGAGAAAGAGGAACACTTTACTGAAAGTAACAGACAGGCAGTCCTATGCTGCTACAACCCAGAGCTTTCCAGTCTTATTGAATGCCTCCCTATATCTCCCCTCCAACCCTTACTCAAACACTGATCTAGCCCTTCATTCTCCCTTTTCCCTTACTTTTCCTCTTCACCCTTGTTTCTTCTCCCTCGTTCGAATTCTACACACTTACTCCCTGAAATATCGGACAAGTGGGATTTCTAGTTTTCCGTTTTTGCTTTCCTCTTCATTTTCTTAGTCTGATACTTCTTACTCCTTATATTTTTGTTTCTCGTGTCTTCTTCATCTGATAGTTGGTACACCTTTTCCTGTTCTTCTTCTGCTGCTTCTTTTTTTCCCTTTTCTTCTCATTCTTCTTCAACTTCTCCTTCTTCTTCATCATCTTTCTCCTCTCTATCATCTTCTTCTTCTTCTTCTTCCCTCCTCCTCTCCTTCTTCTTCTCCTTCATCTTCTCCTCCTTTTCTACTTCTTCTTCTTCTTCTTCTTCTTCTATTTTTACCTTCTCATCAACATCAGCCTCCTTTTTCACATTCTCTTCTTCATTATCTTGTTCCACTACTTTTTCTACGATTACCAACTAACTTCTACTAATTTTCTTTATTCTGTAATTTCCTTCTAATTTCACATTCCTCTCATCATTCTATTCTCCTTATTTATTTTTATTGGTTCCTCCTTTCTCCTACCCCTTCTCGAAAGCCCGCCATTCTATTCAACTTTATCTTACTCCTTTTATTTTTCCGGGCTCCTTGTCATTTGAGTAATTTCAAAATTAGTAGTTTTCATAATATTAATAGTTTCACAATAAAAATGGTTAATCAAATACAGTGCTTTTTCTTGTACTTCTCCTAATTTGTTCAATGTCTATTTTTGCTTTTGATAAATCTCCTCTCACTTGAACTTATTCTACAATCTCTTCTACACTCAGCTCTTCGACTATCCCTTCCTTTTAAACTTCTATTCTACTTTGTATTCCTTCAATGTTCAGTACTTCACATCCTTATCCATCTCCTTCTTTCTCCCACTATTACCTAGTTCACCCTCTTCCCTCTCAACCTACTTTCTTCTCATATTCTTCTTTTTTCTCCTTCTTCTCATTCTACTCATTGCATTCTTCACTCACTTCTTCCTGTCATTCCTACCTTTTTCTCTCTTTCTTCCCCTTCTACCCAGACAGACAACTCAGTCTGTTAGCAGCTGGTTACACTGATAAGTGGCCACTCATCCACCTCACAAGAAAACCCACTGACAAACTGTACTTATTGCAGGAGAGAAACACCCTCCGAGGTCCCACGTTGGGTACCAATCTTTCCAAACACACTATTTCTCAACTCCTTTCTCTCTTTCTTTCACTCTTCCACTTTCTCTCTCTCACACACTAACTCTTTCTCTCTCTCTTTTGAAGATTGAAAGTAAGAGAGGTCCAACTGCGCCCTAACTTCGCCCCACTAGGTCAAAAATAGAGGCAGTCATTCTATTTTATTCTCTCTCTTTTTCCCTCTCTCACTCTCTCTCTCTCTCTCTCTCTCTCTCAATAACTCCCCTTCACAATCCTATAGCAGGTACATTCTTCTCCAAACATGATGTGGGCCTCAATATTCTCCATGGAGGAAGATCTCCGACAAGCCACCTTCTCTATCACACTCTCTCATCTCTCTCAAGGAATCTCTCAGTCCTCCCTCTTACACACTCTCAAGCCCTCTCTCATTCTCAGAATCTCTATTCTTTCTCACATACTCTCTCTTTTTCGTAATCACTCACTCTATACCCTCTCCCTTTCTGATCGACAATTAATCAATAAAATCTATCTATTGATCGATCTTTTTCGGAATCTCTCAGCCATATCTCTCAAACACTCTCATACTTTTTCGCATTATCAGAATCGCTCATTTCTCTCTCACATACTCTCTCTTTCTCGGTATGTCTCACTCCATACCCTCTCTCTCTCTGATCAGAAAGCACATATTTGGTATAAAATACAATGAATCTTGTAGAGGAATTTTTATAGAACACAAAATTATGACTTTGCCTTGTCTGTATATATATTATAATTTAATCTCAGTAAAGAAAAATCTGTCTGATTTTGATAAAAATATTTCTATACATTCACATTACACTAGACATAGGGATGATATAACTAGACCTACAGTTAGATTGACTAAGACTCTAAAAAGTCATAAGTACCTACAAATTCGCATGTTTAATTTACTACCAGATAATGTTAAGCAGTTACCATTTAAAACGTTTTGTATTTCTGTTGATAAATGGCTCAAGTCTGAAGCTTTCTATTCTGTTAAAGAGTACCTGGAATATTTCAATGTATATGTGTAATTTTGTTCGTTTCTATAGCCCAACTCGTGATATTTTACTACAATATTACAATGTGAATTTGTAAATTTGTTCGTTTTATAGTCCATCTTGTGATATTTTACTTATTATTGACGAAGCCTATTGCTTACATTTTTGTAATGTTGTTTTATGGCCAATAAAATTCTTGATTCTTGATCGACAATTGATCAATAAAATCGATCTTTTTTGGAATCTCTCAGTCCTCTCTCTCTCACACACTCTCATAAAACTTCCAATTGATAACCTCTCTTCCTTCCGGAATCTCTTAGTTCACTCTCTCTCACACACTCTCATACCCTCTCTCCTTTTTGGAAACTCTCAGTCCTCCCTCTCACACACTCTCATACCATCTGGTGGATTCATCTAAATTCTCATCTCTCTCTTTCGGAATATCCTCTCAACGTGCCCTCAGCGTGATACTCAGCCCCAATATTGGGCCATTCATCGCTCACAGCTCTGCTCACTTTGGCCGCAGACTCTTTTCAAGGCATCTGCTTCCTCCTCGCTCCTCCCCACTCCCTGCACTTCACCCGGCAAAGAAAGCTTTTCGCCCCCACAACTCAAACAAGCCGCTACCTGCAATATTACGGTGAGTCATAGTGCTCCACTACTTACTTCTACATTGCTTCATACTACCAACTACCTCTCGGCTACTTTCCTCATTCGGTTTTCCATGATCATTGCAATCTTCCACCTGTTTAATATACGCTGGGAACATCCAAACGTTTTCTTGTTTCTTTACTTTGAAAAGAACTTTTATTGTTTGAACGATAATGAACATGAACTGAACTAACTGATAATATGTATTATGATTCATTTCTCACGAGAAGACCTTTGCATTTATAGACTTTTCAAATATGCACAGAAAACTCTCAAACGTTTCCTGGTATCTTTACAGTAGAGAGTACTGTGATAATTGAAAGTAATAATAAACATGAACTGTATTAACTAACAGTATTAATTGCCTTATTTTGCTCCACCCATCATAAAATTATGTCACGTGACAGCTTCGGAGTACAATTATTAGAGATACAGAGAGAGTTGCTGCGGGTAGTATGTGGGATTGTTCAGAAAGTAACATGAACCTTGGGAGTATAGATGGATTCATGCTTGACCAAGGGTTCGTAGAGAAACATTCAGGTCAATAAATTTCAGTTCGATAGCGTTCTTTTATCTAAGGTGAGCATAGAACACGCACCACATCTTGAGCACCATGAACACGCGCATTCCACTTTTCAACAGCTGATACTAGGATTATTATATCAGTATTTTATTATTTCTGTACAAATACAGATATAATCAGCTGATGAAGAGCGAAATGCGTGGCACAAAAATCTGGACGCTGCTTTTATACATCAATGACTCCAAATGTTTCCATCATTGCACGGCTGTTCGCTGACATCGAAATTCACCGCGACTTACTTGTTCTGTTTGCTTCTTAAAGATTGAATATCGGGGACCGAGCTTCGCTGTGGAGTACAAAAGCATAAAATATTTATTACAAAAGAAGAAATTAAAATAACATTCCTACAGAAATGTGTTATCTAATCACAGTAAATTGAGATTAATTCCCAGAGGAATGCAAAAATTTCCCTCACAAAGGCCCAGTTGCACAAAAGCCGGTTAAATTTTAATCCTGACTAACTTCACGTTAACCAATTCAGAGAAGACCATTTCAAAAAGATGGATCTACTGGAATTAAACAGGATTTAAAATAACCCGGCTTTTTTGCAACCGGCACTAAGTACCTGATTGAATGATTACAAAAGTTCAACAGCTGAGTCATAATTTTGCACAGTCCCACACACATGAACTCGCTCACTCACTTCCATCACTAACAAACGACGGAATAATTATTATCAGCTGTTTTTTCAGGATGAACAATAATTATCCTTCGGCGAGTTTTCCCAGGGATGAGACCTAGTGCAATCAAATTTTTATAATTATTATAAACCATAGTAGGTTCTGAATTTCGTGAGAATCATTAGAGCCGTTTTCGAGATCCGGTGAAATACAAACATATAGACTAAACATATGGACAGAAGTTGCTCGTTTAATAGTATAGGATACTACTTCTATTGGAATTTGAACTACTTTGAATATATCCATCTATAGCATCACTTGTATTAGACAAAAGATGTTACACCTCCATTTGAAAAAAAGCAACCAGCAATACTGACAGACCACAAAGATAAAAGTAGACAAGGAAACACGAGTGACAAAAAAGGACTTGAATGTTACACATATAAAAAGAGAATAAAAGTGGAAGAAGAAAGAAGAAGGATATGAATGATGAACAAGTAATAAAGGCTTGTATCATATAAACAACAAAATGTTGTAGATATCTTCCAAATAGTATTGCTTTCATTGGAATTTGAACTGCTGTGGAAACACTCTTCTATCAAAAGATGTTACACCGACTCCAGAATGAAAAAAGCCACCAATACTCACATAAGGAAAATTCAAGTGGAAGAAGAAAGACGGAGTAAAAGAATGATGAACAAGTGATAAAGACTTGAATGTTATGTGTTTAGTTTTCCATGAGAGTTGGGAGAGCTTGGCCTGAATACGTGGGGTCTTAGACAGGTCTTTGATACGAGGATAGGAATACAGGAAGCAGGCCGCTCTGTTCCCCAGTAGATGATATCCGACCATTCTGCTGCTACTTGGGGGAAACAGGCTGCCAGAGAGATAAAGACAGGAAGTGATGGCTAGAGCGAGAAATAGAGAGAGAAAATGATGTGGAGATGTGGGGTGAGGGGATGATAAGAGAGAGAGAGAGAGAGTGAGTTGCTGTGAGTGAGGGAATGGAAAAGAGGAAATCTTGTGATGGGGATGACATGAGAAAGAGTAAGAGTGAGTAGCTGTAAGTGAGAGGGAATCAAAATTGGGGAGGAAGATAAAGGAAATAAAATGAATTCAGTTGAAAGAAAATATCGACTGAGAGAGGATTTATAAGTGGAGAGAATGATAAGGGGAAATGGACGAGGGTGGAGAAGATAAAAGGAGAAGGAGGAGAAGGGAAGGAAGAAAAAGAATAATAGGGAATTTGTAAGTGTAGAGGATGATGCGAGAGAATGAGGACGGAGAAGGAAGGGAGTTAGGGAGAAAGGAAGGAAATAGAAGGAAAAGATAGAGAATGAGGAAGTATAGAGGATGTTGAAGGGAATGAGAAGGAGAAGGAAGATTTAGGGAGGAGATGATAAGGAGGACAGAGATTGAGAGAGAATTTTCAAGTGGAGAGAATATTGAAGAGGGAATGGAGAAATGGAGGAAGATGATGAAAGAGGTCGAAGATGATGAAAAGGAAAGGGATAATGAAGGGGAAGAAAGGCAGAGAGAGCAAGAGAAGGATTTTTTAGAGTAGAAAATGATGTGGAGCAATGAAAAAGGTGAAGTAATATGAAGGGAGAAGTAAGGAATAAGAGGGGGAAGGATACAGAACGTGGGAGAGAATTTATAAGTGGATAAATGATGCTGGGGGAGGAAGATGAAGAAATGGAAAAGGAATAGAAGAAAGAGAAATCAGAGAAGTGAGACAGAGTTTGTAAGTGGAAAGAATGTTAAGAGTGACTGGAAAAGAGTAAGGGAAAGGGAGGAAGGAGAGAGGAAGGAAGACACAGTGAGAGAGAATTAGTGAATAGTGGAAATGAGATGATGATAAGGGAAAAGAGTATAGAGGAAGGAAGACAGAGTGAGAGAGAGAATATTGAGCCTCTATCTTATCTGATGAAGTGAAGCATCTCAAGTCATCTACTCGCTTATGCATGAGCTGTGTATGTGGAGGATATATATAAGATGGAAAGAGGGAAAAGGAAGGAGAAAGATGTGAAGGAGAGGGAGGAACATGAGAAGATAGGAAACAAGGTGGGGGAGAAAAGTGATAACGAGGGGAATATGAGGATAAGAATAAGATAAGAAAGAAGGAGAAAGAGAGGAGTGGAATGTGGTACAGTGGAAGAAGATCGTAGAGAAGTGATCAGGACAAAACGTTCAAGATTATCATTTCATTTCAAATCGCCACAAGAGTGGCCACAGAGTGAGAGAGACAAGAAATAAGTAGTTGGTGGAGAGAAATTAAAATGGAATGTTACAAGGAAACATCATACATCGTGAATTCATACAGGAAAAACACTTGTACAAGAGCAATAACAGTTGATTTCAATTCTTAATTCCATCAATAGTATAGAGAATTGTGTATGTGATAATTATTGTTTAATACAATACACAATATTTTTTGGGAATAAAGCACTCTTCTTGAGTTAGAAGAGTATGTGAAAGATATACTCTTTAAATTATTACTGTTTGCGAAAATTCTTTAGAAAACTAATCCAGTTAGAAAAAACTAGCCGGAATTCAAGAAAGAGAAGTAAGAAGGAATCAAAAACAAAAAGTACCAGACTATGGTATAGACAGACTCTACCACACAAACAAGCGCATTGCAAATTTATCATCCAATCATTCAGAATTAAACAACTTCAGGAGAGTACGACAGGCTTATGCCCAACGATTCCAATTCTAATTTATACTACAGTTCAAATATAGCTAGGTTATGTGTCGCTTCTAAATTTTTCAATTACACTACAATTTACAGTATACACTCAAGTGAAGCATCTCAAGTCATCTACCCGCTTATGCATGAGCTGTGTATGTGGAGGATATATAAAGGTGCCTACAGACTGTCGCTCTGCTCCGCAACCGAACGTCACTCCCGCAGAGCGATTGATGATCGACCGGGGAGCAACAGTTGTTCGACCGGGGAACACGAGAAGATCTAACATCTTCCGTAACGTTCATGATGGGTGCGTGGGAGGAGCGACTGTGGTTCGATGGTGGTACGAGGGCGGTACGAGGGAGGAGTGTGCTCGGTGCGGGTTGGAAGCGCGAATATGTGTACGCAGCTTCAGATAGGAAGAGGAAGATGGAAGAAGAAAGATGTGCTATACAAGTAACATACTCCGTAGAATGTATCACACACACGATAATAAGTGTGTGTATGTGTGTAATAGTATTACGAGTAATTATAGTAGGAGTTATATAGTACCGATTTCAAGCTGTGAGTTTCTGATACCGATTTCCGACCGAGGAGGGAATTTCAAAGCGTATCCTTGGCATTTACTCACTCAACAATAATTCATTCCAGCTACATGTTGTGAAGTATGTTGTGTAAAGCCTTACCATTATGAGGCTCCAGAATTACTTTTTGACAATTTGAGAAGTATAATAGTGTATATATAGTTCATTATAAATATGTGCAAGGATGGATGTCATGGCAAAATTGTAACGTGCTATAAATTTTCGGCTCTAAATTCAATATTTTCTAAGGTTGGCTTAGTGGTTTTGTGTTTTGTTTCGGTTTTGTATATGTTTGGACTTTTTAACATCAAAATGAACTTTATTCCGAATTGAAAAGTGTAAATTTAAAGTATTGTGCTCACTATAACCTTAGTGTCCGGTTCCCTATTAGGGAACTTTGGACTATATACGGCGAGGTGGAACTACCCTTGGGTCTCCCCACCATTCAAAGCCATACGCTAATAATAATAATGTGCAAGGACCCGAGTATTATATAAGATTGTTTATGTACAGAGTGAGTCATATGTATGGGAACCCTTCAATAAATTGGGGACTGTTATAGATATAATACTGTCACTTTCAGGATAAGTTATTGGTTGTTTTGACAAACGTCAAAATATAAAATCTTAGTTTTCGTTGGTTTTTGAGTGAAAATGGACTAAATTTTCGTAAAGTGGAATCATAACCCTATTTTGAACTTTTAAAGTGTTATCTAAATTTGGGAAAGAAATAGTACAAGGAGTATCCTTAGTTTTTCTCTCCCAATCAGTGCTTCTCTCTAAAAAATATAAATAAATAAATGAATATTGAAATACTCTCTCTACGTTTTGACGTACAAATGAATTTCAACCACTCATAAGGGGGTGACTTAGGGGTTGTAACTCGAAAATTTTGAATGTTGATACCTATTGTGTGGTACATCATTTTAAAGGCCTTCTCAAAACTAGAAATATGACATCGATAAAATGTTTTATGATACTTTTATTCAAAATGGCGGCTGATGGAAGTTTTAGTTTCTAAAGAAATAATTTTATTGATGAAGTTCAATCAACCGCCATTCTGGATACAAGTATATGTATATCACTCTGTATAATATGTGTATTATATTATGGAACTAGCCGTCAGGCTCGCTTCGCTCGCCATATCCGTCTAGCAAGGGGGCTCCGCTCCCTGGACCCCTGAGAATCGTCCAAGAATGAGATCAGCAGGCTCGCTTCGCTCGCCTGCATTTTTCATTTGGGCATTTTTATCATAATTATGTTAGGACGATCCAGTCGGGGGTCCAGACTAAACGTCTGGCTAAACGGATATGGCGAGCGAAGCGAGCCTGACGGCTAGTAATATTATATAATATCAGGAATAGCTCTGACTAGCCGTCAGGCTCGCTTCGCTCGCCATATCCGTCTAGCCAGGGGGCTCCGCCCCCTGGACCCCCGACTGGATTGTCCAAGAATGAGATCAGCAGGCTCGCTTCGCTCGCCTGCATTTTTCTTTTGAGAATTTTTATCATATGTTAGGACAATCCAGTCGGGGGTCCAGACTAAACGTCTGGCTAAACGGATATGGCGAGCGAAGCGAGCCTTACGGCTAGTAATATAATATTCCCAGGATTGAAATAGCAGTGCCCAATCAATTTTTCCGCGATAAATGCATTTAAATCTTCAACTTGGTGCCAAACTAACTAAGTCAACTCAACTTAATGCCAACCTGACAAAATTATTAACTTAGTGATCACAGTTGCCTGTTAACAACTGTTTCGAAGAGGTACTCTATCTAGATTATAGTTCTATAGTAACATATGATATGGAAATTTCAATTATAATTAAGAGATTGGGAGAAGAAGAATATACATGCTAAAAGACGAAATTTAAACCCTTAAAAACAACCCTTAGAGTTAAAAAATTGCCAAAAGATTTCTTAGTACGCCTCTAAAGGGCCAACTGAACATACCTACCAAATTTGAACGTTCTTGGTCCGGTAGATTTTTAGTTATGCGAGTGAGTGAGTGAGTGAGTGAGTGAGTGAGTGAGTGAGTGAGTCAGTCAGTCAGTGAGTGAGTGAGTGCCATTTCGCTTTTATATATATAGATTGAAGTAGCAGTGCCCAATCTATTTTCCCTCGATAAATGCATTTCAATCTTCAACTTGGTGCCAACCTAACAAAGTCAACTCAACTTAATGTCAACCTGACAAAATTATTAATTTAGTTACCAGTTAACAACTGTTTCGAAGAGGTACTCTCTCTAGATTATAGTTCTATATTAACATATGGTATGGCCTTTTTTCAATTATAATTAAGAGAATAAGAAGAATATACATGCTAAAAGACGAATTTTAAACCCTTAAAAACCACCCTTAGAGTTAAAATATTGCCAAAAGATTTCTTAGTGCGCCTCTAAAGGGCCAACTGAACATACCCACCGAATTTGAACGTTTTTGGTCCGGTAGATTTTTAGTTCTGCGAGTGAGTGAGTGAGTGAGTCAGTCAGTCAGTGAGTGAGTGCCATTTCGCTTTTATATAAATAGATGAATGTTATAAGTTTTTCTGTGATTCTGTGATATGATAGGTGTAGTGTATACATCAAACATGAGTCATACATGTGCCTGTGAGAGATGTGAAGTAAAGCACTACTATTCAGGTCTTAGTTCAGGTTAGCGATGATTGTTTCAGTAAGGTTATACCACCAATAATGTTGACGAGTGTGCTAAATAATAGCAATAGGGTGATGGGTATAAAGTTTACCGAACATTTTTTGTCATAAATGTTGTGTAGAATCTATGGTCGAAGACTGTTACAACCTTGATGGAACACCCTGTATAAGAGTGTATTTATCTGTGATATGATAGGTGTAGTGTATACGTCATACACGGGTCATACATGTGCCTGTGAGAGATGTGAAGCAAAGCATTCAGGTCATAGTTCAGGTTAGCAATGATTGTTTCAGTAAGGTTATACCACCAATAATGATGACGTGTGTGCTAAATAATAGCAATAGGGTGATGGCTCTGTCCATGATCCTTAGTTCATGTCAACCACTCAGTTCATGAAATTATCAGATCACTCTCTGAGTTTGTCAATGCCGATTAATGTTTTAATTCCGCCTTTGAAAGCCTCAACTGGATTGAGGTTGGTGTAAATGATGGTGGTGAGTTATGATAGGTTGGGTAGTTAGTCTACCTCGTGGACTGTCTGTTTCGACTGTGATTTAATAAAATTTGAATAGGCAGAGGTTTGTAACAAAACCGAAAATGTAATTCCAAAATGCTTTCAACTTGCTTGTACTTGCATTGTACATAGATTTTTGTTAATAGACTAAGGGCCGGTTGCACAAAAGCCGGTTAAATTTTAACCGTGATTAATTTCACGAGAACCAATCAGAGAAGGCGTTTTTGAAAAGACAGCATCTCTGATTGGTTCTCGTGGAATTAATCACGGTTAGAATTTAACCGGCTTCTGTGCAACCGGCACTAAGGGCCGGTTTCCGAGCTCGGGATTTAGCGAAGTTCTCGACTTCAAACAGTTGGAATCAGAAAATTGGCTTTCCGAAACAGGGCGCATAGTCGCAGTTTTTATAGGTGCGTACAGATATACGCGCCGCGAACATGAACAGTTCACTTTTAATCAGCTGATTATATCTGTATTTTTACAGAAACGGTAAAGATACAGATATAAAAAGCTGATTAAAAGTGAACTGCTCATGTTCGCGGCGCGTATATCTGTACGCATCTTAACAAATAATTCTGAGCAGTGATGTGGAGGGAATCCCCTTCATGGCTACTGTATAATCTACTTTCTTTGCTTAGCAACCCTTGAGAGAAAAGTTTGAGAGAAAGTGTGTGTGTGTGTGTGTGTGTGTGTGTGTGTGTGTGTGGTGTGTGTGTGTGTGTGTGTGTGTGTGTGGTGTGTGTGTGTGTGTGTGTGTGTGTGTGTGTGTGTGTGTGTGTGTGTGTGTGTGTGTGTATGAGCGTCTGTGTACACGATATCTCATCTCCCAATCTCCCAATCAATGGAATGACTTGAAATTTGGAACTTAAGGTCCTCACACTATAAGGATCCGACACAAACAATTTCGATCAAATGCAAATCAAGATGGCGGCTAAAATGGCGTCAAAAACAGGGTTTTTCGCGATTTTCTCGGTAACGGCTCCAACGATTTTGATCAAATCCACACCTAAAAAGTCATTGATAAGCTCCATCGACTGCCATAAGTCCCATATCTGTAAAAATTTAAGGAGTACCGATTCATCTATGCAAAGTTTGATTTTAGAACCCCAATTGTCAGGCTTAAGATACAATTTAAACAACAAAATTTAAGTGGAGAAGATTCAGCATGGAAATCTCTACAGTTTATGTTCAGTAACATTTTCACCTAAAATTGAAAATAAGCTCGAAATGCGAGAAAATAAAATTATTAAATTGCAAACTGTTGATTCTATTAAATCATTCACTATGAAGAGATAGCAGACTTTGTGTGTCTGCTGCGCTATTGTACTGTCACCAACTGTCTTAAATCTTAGAAGAGTAGATTTGATATGCGCGGGAACACTAGCATCAGTTGATCAATTTTCATAACGGCAAGGAAAGTTGTGTGAGTGCGCCACACCAGATTTTTACTTTCCTTGCCCTACTACCATAGGTAAGGAAAGTATTGCTTTCCAAAAAAATTAAGGTACCCCAATTTCAAGTTTTCTATACGTTTCAAGGTCCTCTGAGTCCAAAAACATGATTTTTGGGTATTGGTCTGTGTGTATGTATGTATGTATGTATGTGTGTGTGTGTGTGTGTGTGTGTGTGTGTGTGTGTGTGTGTGTGTGTGTGTGTGTGTGTGTGTGTGTGTGTGTGTGTGTGTGTATATGTCTGTGAACACGATAACTCCATTCCTAATTAACCGATTGACTTGAAATTTCAAACTTAAGGTCCTTATACCCTGAGGACCCGACAATAAGAAATTCAATAAAATTCAATTCAAGATGGCGGAAAAAATGGCGGATAATGACTAAAAAACCATGTTTTTCACGTTCTTCTCGAAAATGGCTCTAACGATTGTCTTCAAATTCATACCACGGATAGCTATTTATAAGCCCTATAAACTGGCATAAGTCTCATTTCAGGGAAAATTTCAGGAGCTCCGTAATATTCTTGAGAAAAATGGCGGATAATGACTAAAAAGCCATGTTTTTCACGTTTTTCTCGAAAACGGCTCCAACGATTTTCTTCAACTTTATACCATGGATAGCTATTCATAAGCCCTATCAACTGGCTTGAGTCTCATTTCTGGGAAAATTTCAGGAGCTCCGTAATATTCTTGAGAAAAATGGCGGATAATGACTAAAAAGCCATGTTTTTCACGGTTTTCTCGAAAACGGCTCCAACGATTTTCTTCAAATTTATACCATGGATAGCTATTTATAAGCCCTATCAACTGACATGAGTCTTATTTATGAGAAAATTGCAGGAGCTCCGTAATATTCTTGAGAAAAATGACAGTTACTAAAAAACCATTTTTTTCACGAATTTTTTGAAATCCATACCCTGTATAGTTATTTATTAGCTCTATCAACTGACATGAGTCTTTTTCCTGGGGTACTAATGAGGGGTCCACCCAATCCTTGAGAAATGGACTTTGTAACCTCCTTCTCGTGCATGAGGTAGGTTGGTACACTGTTTTTACTTTTTCTTCTTCCATATACCGTGGGTAGGTAGAGCAGTTTATAAAAAGAACACAGTCATAGTCAAGATATTTCATCTGTGGAACAGCTGTTTTGACGAATTTCAAAAAAAATCATTGAATTTCACAATTTACATAAAGGAAAAGTACTCTGAAAACAATTGTATATACACATATACAGTAGTCTGATCGTAGTTGCAAATATGTTGCCGTCAATCGTCATTACCGTATGTTATTCCCCTAAATTATTCTCGTTTGATAATGAGGCTTATAGTTCAATGAGCAAGGAAAGTTGTGTGAGTGTACCACACCAGATTTTTTTATTGTTCAGTTAGTAATGATTAAGTATTGAGTGAAGGAATGTTCAATTTCGAGAGTTGGATTTTTATTTGATTTAGAATTTGTCAGTTCTTTACATAGGTGGCAGTGGTGGGATCAACGTAAAGTTTCTCCATGACTGTCTTTCATTTCTCTAACTCTATTAATTTTTATAAGTTTTTCCCATTTCCAGAAATTCACCATAATATATTGATAATACACAAACCCATAACTCCAAATAATTGTGAATTCTACTCCGTTACCTTTCCATCTGACCCTTCCAAGTACCCCAGTCCACTCATCTGGATCAAATAGAATAACAGATCAACAATAATACAAAATAGAGGAAGAGAAAGCGAGAGAGAGTAAGAATGGAAGAGAGAGATAGAGCGAATTAGTAAGGCAGAGGGAAAGAGAGAGAAACATTGGAGTGACATTCAGAGTGATGGAATGTCTTGACTATGTCAATACAGTGTGGCACAAGTACAGCATTGCCTAATTAAATCTTGAACACTTTGAGAGTTTCCGTGATGAGGGTAGTCCGTGATCAATTTAACTTTTATTAACCATCGTCATCATCTTCTTCCCCTCCTCCTCCTTCTTCTTCTTCATCTTTTAATTTTTCTTCTTCTCCCTTTCTGCTCTTATTTTTTGATAACGACGTGGTTGAAAGGTAGAGTGGACATTATGTCCAAACTGCGCCAAATCTTAAAAAAAAACAATCTGATATTCTTCTTCTTCTTCTTCTTCTTCTTCTTCTTCTCCTTCTTTTAACCTCTTCTTCTTCTTCTTATTTTTCTTCCTTTCTCCTCTCATTTTTTTGCTAACGACGTGGTTGAGAGGTAGAGTGGACATTATGGTCCAAACTTCGCCAAATCCTGAAAAAAGTCAATCTAGATATTCTTTTCCAACCTCTTTTTTCAACTTTTTTTATTCTTTTCCTTATTTTCCCCCCATCCCATCCTTTCTTTTCTATCTATTTACTTCTCCTGTTACCTTTTTCACCTTCTCAAGGTTTGAAGGTTTTCCTAGTACATGGATAACCATAGTTGGAAAAACCCTTCAATCCTCCACCTTTTTTTTGCACCACTTTCTCTTTTTTTGTTTTATTGTGTATTGTTGTTGATGTTTGCATGTATTATTATTGTTAATATGTAACAAACTTTTATGTTGTCACGTTATTCTTTATATTTAAATAACGATTAGCCTCCTGCTTGGCATCAGTCGGTAAAGCATGAGATATTTGATATAATCATATAATTAGGTCGTGGTTTTTTAATAGGATTCAGTCTTAAAAAATCTTTATAGGCCTAGGTATGGGCTTCTCCTATAACTCTTGTAATTCGATAAAAATAAATATATATAAATATGATACTTATACTATAGTGTTGAGGAATAAAAATAAATTGCACACCATAAACATATCATACATATATTAAACAATAATGCAAAAAATAGATCGAGGCAAAAAATATATAAAGAGCGATAGAAAAATATAATATAAAAATAGAACAATAATTGAAATCAGTAAAATATCACAGGCTAAACTTTATATTCTATATTTATGGCACGAATCATTACCATGTGCCTTTATCTTAAAATCATATGTATTCTTTTGCATGTAGCTGCGATATACGCTTGCTAATACTTGTCGACTTGGACAATTCAATTAAAAAATATGTGCTTTAAGATCAGCTTGATAAATTAGCCACTAATAATCCAAATATATATATATATTAAATCTTTAGTACTTAGTAGATTTCTTTGTATCGAATATATTTTATCTCAGGGTGCAAGATTCGGCACCTGACGGAATAGGTAGAGCCATTCATCTAGTGAATTAGAGCTATAACAAACTATCGCAAATTATATTGCAAAATTTAAATATCATATGCATATGTTTTAATAGCCTAGATTTTATACTTCTTTGATTCAATAGAATTTCTGAAATGTATTGATCTATCTTTTTTCTTTTAATAAAATATCTTTAATACTAATTTTACTTGCGCAAGTATTACTCTTATTGATTTCTTAATTTATAATAAAAACCCTTTCGACGAGCTAGCTTTGATTATTAGATTAATTCGAAGCACTAGGGCGCCCATCACTAATTCAATATTTATCACTCACGTGTCGAAAATCTTCTTGTAAGCCGCCGATGTCGATCCAACTCCATGTGGTCCGGGAATATGGTAGCCAGAATCATCTCTTCCAAGGGGTTATAAATTTATTTGAAATTGAAAATGACTTCTGCTTTACAATAGCATCA
The DNA here is from genome assembly GCF_014356525.2 of Nilaparvata lugens. Taxonomy (NCBI): domain Eukaryota; kingdom Metazoa; phylum Arthropoda; class Insecta; order Hemiptera; family Delphacidae; genus Nilaparvata; species Nilaparvata lugens. The sequence goes on from NC_052515.1 coordinate 26,026,071, forward strand.
CGAAGTCTTTTAAGAAATTTAATAATGTGATTTAACTTTAACTTTTACAAATTCATTAGCAAGGTACTACGCTCTAAAATATTTGGGGTCCTCTTATGGTGGCATTTGGCTGGCGAGTGCTGGTTCTCCTTTCTCAATTTTACAAATCTTATTTCCGACTTTCAAATTAACATAAAATTTGAATATCTTAGTCCTCCGCCATTTAGGCTCAAATAGATCGTACAAAAAATATCAAATTATTACTTAGGTTGTACGATTAATAATTTCTTTGCCTTCGAGCCATATCGATAACATAGACTATACAAAGTTTTAACACAAATCCAGTACATTTATATAAATATATAGAAATATTTTTGAATTGGCCTACAGTTGCCGCCTATTAACTGCCGTTTTGCTATTGGTGCATGCAAATTTTATTCGGTATTCATGCGCCTGGTACCTCCTATTTCCTGAATACACTTAATTATTTTTATTTGGTTTATTGGTTATGCTCTCTACATGCTAGCTAATATTCTATACATTAATATTATTTCATGCTACCTAATAATTAGCCACGTGATCATGTGTTTTTTCACATTGCATACCGTTTGATTGCATAGAGCTCTGCCAAGGGGTTTTGGTCAGATTCTACGTTGCTCGATTTGATCGATCTCTAGGTCACCGATCCCTGAATACATGTACCTAACCTCAATCTTCAAAATATTTTATATAATAATCTATTTATTAGCAACAAATTCCTTCAAATCCTTTTTAGGGTTTTTGTACCATTTAGCCAGAACAAGCTGATGCTATCTAATCTTAGTTATTATCTATTTGGCGATATTAGCCAGTTACTTTATTTTCAGACCTATTACTATTTCGGTTAGGGATTTTTATCTACCCAAATTCGATACTTCACACGCGCCCCTGGGTTTGAATTCAAAATATTTGAGAATCACAATGTTTTTAATGAAAACCCACCCTTCAATACATCAATATATACTATACTTTATTTATAAATTATACTCTCAGACTTCTATCACAGTTCGCAGACATATTTGCTGCATCTCCTTTATACCTTTATCAAATACAATAACAAATTCTCCTCCTCAACACACATAAAATATCATAAATATAATCTTCTAAACGCACTTCTCCTGACAACACTTAAACATAGTAATTTTTGAAATCGCCGCTCACAGGGCCGCCAACCTAACTACACACATTTCATGATTCTCACAATTGATTCCTTTTAGACAATAATTTTGATTCACAAAACTTCTGGGCTTATATCTTATAGTACTTCTTAGGTCTTAATATAAATAATTTTCTATACATCAGGTACAATACTTTTCTTTTGCTAATGACTCTTTGGTTTTTTGGTAGCTTGCATTCACTTTAGGTTTTTTCAGGTAACAAACGTGGCATCACTAAAGGTAATAAATATAAAACATATAAATAAATATACCGACATTAATAAATATGATAAATAACAATAATAGATAACTTTTTGGGTACAGTGCTTCTTTTTTATAATCATGTGTTTAACAAACGTTACATTCATTTGATTCTGGTGGCTTTGGCCAGCTGATTGTTGGTTCTACGTTTTACATTGCTTACGTCAGAACTGGTTGTTGAGTCTTGCCAAGTAACCTAGCTCCTACATTTTTCCTCTTTAAAGGTAATTAACAATTCTTAAATATTTTATCCCCGCTTGTGTCCTTTTTTATTTGATGTAGCTAATTTAATTACATATTTAAAAATTATTCTTTTTCTTATTGCAGGCTTCTAACGGTTGGAAGGAATTAAAACACTGGATTGTTGCCATGCGGTTCTATGCCAAGATTAAATTTATTACGAAAGGTTAGTAATTGGCTTGATAGTGGTGTTTTCTTTGATTGCTTATCGTATTTATTTCAAATTCTGTGATATGGTTTAATATTGGCTACATTTTCCCATATCTTTTGGCTTTCTGCTTTTAGCTATACTATAGGCCGGTTGGGTTATCTGCTATCCATTTGTTGATTGTTGAGGCTGTCCTATTATTAATTTATCCTTTATAAATATAAAGCCCTTATATCTTGTGTACTCTTTCAAACAATTCCTTACTTCATTTATGATAATTCCTTTTAATCCATTCTTTTTCCAATCATCCTGCACTCTTAACTCATCCTTCCTTTCGTTTTCGTTTAAAATTCTCGATTTCAGTTCTTTATAAGTTAGTAGGCTCACAACAACAAACATTCTTGTAATATTAAATTTCCAATCATCAATCATAGATTCATTTAATAATAACAATACAATATTTTCCTTCATATCTACAACACAGTCTTTTATCCATATCACAGCCATAACCAACATTACACACAATATCAAAACATTTATTATCTTTTTAATAGCATAATCTCTAATCATATAGCCAGGTACTTCCATTTTATTAGTATAATTCCTTATTTCTCTCACTCTTAGACACTGTTTATCCTTCCTTAGTCCATCTTCCATTTCCTTGTTGCCCATGCACGAATCCATAGTAGTCTTATCGGTTCCATTTTTAATACATTCATTCAATCCGTTTTTGTCACATTTCTTTAGCCCATTTTGTCGGTCACACCGCTGGTTATCTGCTTTAAAGCGTATGTGCCGCGGATGCACGCCGTTGGTCTCCTGGGTTTGGTCCAGTGTCTTCTTCGGGCGTTTAAAACGTGTATGCGGCCGGTATGCGCGCGCGTGGTTCCTCCTTCGTCGCTTCTTCCGCCTCCGGGCCTTACGATGCATGCCTCTTTTCTCCTGCATGTTGTCCTCCCAGTCCTGACGTCGGTCGAGTGTCCTCGGGCGCTTTCGTCTCCGGGCCTTGCGATGGTCGCTCCTCTTATCCGGTAGTCCGTCCTCTTGGTCCTCTATCCTGGGTTCCTTGGGGTGCCTTGGTGGGGTCGAATGATGCACGGGTGCGGTGGCGGTCTCTTGATGCGCGAGTGTGACTTTCAAAGCGGGTAGTATGGTGGCGGTCTCTTGATGTGCGGGCTGCTCTACCTGCGGTGATGGATCGTCGGCGGGGAATATAAGGCTCAAGAGGGGTTGATGCTTACAGGGCGCTTTAAGTGCATGGTGGGCGGCGGTTTTTTGTGGTTGGATATTGGGTGTATCATATAGTCCTGGTTTATTAGCTGTAGTTTTCTGTATATCTGGTAGCGGGTCGTTGGGTGCTGGGTTCTGGGTTTTTTGTTGATTCAATCCTATTGCATGTGCTAATGTATAATTTGTACTTACTTGTTGAGGTGGCGGTTTATAATTTCTGTGGTAATTGTTCTGAGTGTGATTATTATTTGAGTTTAATCGATCACGGCCATCATAGTGATTCCTACGGTTGCTCTGCTGGGCATAGTGGTTGGTTGTGCGATTTTGAAATTTTTCATTATTCCAGTTACCATTTTGCCTGTGCTCATAGCGGCGTTCAAATTGAGGGGCAGATCGGTAGCGATCATATGATACCGGTTCATAATTTTGGCTGTTATACTGATTAAATTTTGAGTTATGTTGATTTTGTGCGTATCTCTGGTCTGAACGGTGGTTTGATATTGCCATCACAGACTGTATGCCATATAAATGATTTATCAGCTGCTTGCAATCAGTAATGGGTTGTGTGGCGAGTGCCATTCTAACTTGATATGGTAGCTTTTTTAAAATAATACTTGCTAATGCCGATTCATTAATGGGCTCGCTCAATTGAGAATTTTTAAACTGTAGGGCAGTGACAAAAGTGGTACATGCACCGTCTAAGTTAGGGTTGAAATCGCATGATATAATGTCCGCTAGCACGTCCAACTGTTTACTTCTGCTCCAATACTGTTCCAGGAAGACAGCTACAAACTCATCCAATGATGTAAATTCATGGGCTCTACTCCGAAAGAACATCAGGGGTTCGCCAATCAATAAACTAGTCAAACGAAGACGCCACATGCTCCAAGAGGTAGGTGCAAGAGTTTGTACTAATTTTATCTGATCAATGAATGGTTGAGGTTGCAAATGGTGATCAGTATTATCAAATTTGCCCAGTCCTTGCAATATACTGTGTGAGTTGATATTATCTGCTTGAATCCCTTGAGGTCGTTGTTGGATATGATTTTCTAATGCTGTTATTTTTTCCTGTGTCATCTGCCATTGACTATTATGTGTAATTTTATTAGCGTTTATTTCTTGATTTAATTGAGTCAGAGTGGATTTTTGAATTAGTAGAGTTCCGTTTAAAGCTTTACAGGTTTCTGTATTTTGATTGATGCTACCTTGTAGTTGGTTCATTTTTGTGGACATATTAATCTGTTTATTTTGTATATTTTTGTCAACTGTAGTTGTTAAATTTTGATTGGCAACGGTAATTTGTTTGTGGATTTCTTGGTGGCAATCGGCCTTAATGTTATTTGTTATATCCTGAATGGGTGTAGTGATTTGTGTGGTTAGGTTATCTATCCTTTCGTTGAGTTCACAGGTAACCGTATCCAACCTTTCCGATAATCCTGCCGTAACTTTATCCTGACTTTCTTTCTGTAGAGTTATCATTGCTTTTAATTCTTCCTATGATTCTCTACTTTAGTCTCAATATTGTCCAACCGTCGTTCTACTGATTTTATAGCGCCTGTGGTCTCTTTCATGCCCTGTTCCACTGTTTGTTTATTTTCCTCTTTTATTGCAGCAATCTCTTTTTTTATCTCCTGCATCATATTATCCATTGTGTTTTGTAACATAATATTGAACGTACTGCTAGTTTGTTCCATTATTACCTTTTGAAGCGGATCTAACTCTGTGACTGAAAATATACTTTGTTTGCCCAGGTGTGACTCGGCCTCCGGCAATGCGGGTTCTGCAGGCTGCTCCTCGCCCCCTTCAAAGTTGATCTCTGCTGTCCATTGATTCAATGGTGTGTCAGTGGCGTCGATTCGAGTGGATGATAGAGGTTGCATACCTTGTGGATCGAAGACTATCGACCCGACGCTTCCTGGTTCCCTTTCTTGTGGCGTATTGGCATCTACCGTGGTGGGGTTTGATGTGCTTGGAGTCGACAAAGTGGGATCTGTGCAACCGCCGTACATATATGAAACTTCAGAGTTTGCGGGAGTGTGATTCATAGTGTCAAATATGATAAATGCTAATTAAAAAAGTGATAAATGATAAGCGAAAATGCTTAAAAAAGAGACACAAACCGGGACTTACAGTGAAACAGTGATGTGCAAAGTGTTTGGATATTCATACGACAAGGTATTTATACTTAAGTTTTTTTATATGCTCTAGCGCCCCCATGTTTTGTTTTAATTTATTCTTGGCTAGTTTACAGGCTGTGACTTATTTTCCAACCGGCTTAAACACATAATATATTTTTGACTAGAAAGTAATAGCAGTTTAGGCTTATAAAATATAATCTCTCTCTATAAACATGTATTTTTTACAGTACTAATAATATAAAATTTTCTTTAAAACATATAATTCTTCTTATTTAAAGCTATTGATTCCCCAAAAAGTAATACAAATTTTACTTCGCCAGTTTTCCTCAATACTCGTATAAGTTATCTATAATTTTCAATATGGTTATTGACTTAATTTCAAATAATTATTCAATGAGCTCGGCTCTCATCATCAGTCCCACGTTGGTACGGCATGTTTTATGTCACGTTATTCTTTATATTTAAATAACGATTAGCCTCCTGCTTGGCATCAGTCGGTAAAGCATGAGATATTTGATATAATCATATAATTAGGTCGTGGTTTTTTAATAGGATTCAGTCTTAAAAAATCTTTATAGGCCTAGGTATGGGCTTCTCCTATAACTCTTGTAATTCGATAAAAAATAAATATATATAAATATGATACTTATACTATAGTGTTGAGGAATAAAAATAAATGCACACCATAAACATATCATACATATATTAAACAATAATGCAAAAAATAGATCGAGGCAAAAAATATATAAAGAGCGATAGAAAAATATAATATAAAAATAGAACAATAATTGAAATCAGTAAAATATCACAGGCTAAACTTTATATTCTAGATTTATGGCACGAATCATTACCATGTGCCTTTATCTTAAAATCATATGCATTCTTTTGCATGTAGCTGCGATATACGCTTGCTAATACTTGTCGACTTGGACATTCAATTAAAAAATATGTGCTTTAAGATCAGCTTGATAAATTAGCCACTAATAATCCAAATATATATATATTAAAATCTTTAGTACTTAGTAGATTTCTTTGTATCGAATATATTTTATCTCAGGGTGCAAGATTCGGCACCTGACGGAATAGGTAGAGCCATTCATCTAGTGAATTAGAGCTATAACAAACTATCACAAATTATTGCAAAATTTAATATCATATGCATATGTTTTAATAGCCTAGATTTTATACTTCTTTGATTTAATAGAAATTTCTGAAATGTATTGATCTATCTTTTTTCTTTTAATAAAATATCTTTAATACTAATTTTACTTGCGCAAGTATTACTCTTATTGATTTCTTAATTTATAATAAAAACCCTTTCGACGAGCTAGCTTTGATTATTAGATTAATTCAAAGCACTAGGGCGCCCATCACTAATTCAATATTTATCACTCACGTGTCGAAAATCTTCTTGTAAGCCGCCGATGTCGATCCAACTCCATGTGGTCCGGGAATATGGTAGCCGGAATCGTCTCTTCCAAGGGGTTATAAATTTATTTGAAATTGAAAATGACTTCTGCTTTACAATAGCATCACGAAGTCTTTTAAGAAATTTAATAATGTGATTTAACTTTAATTTTTACAAATTCATTAGCAAGGTACTACGCTCTAAAATATTTGGGGTCCTCTTATGGTGGCATTTGGCTGGCGAGTGCTGGTTCTCCTTTCTCAATTTTACAAATCTTATTTCCGACTTTCAAATTAACATAAAATTTGAATATCTTAGTCCTCCGCCATTTAGGCTCAAATAGATCGTACAAAAAATATCAAATTATTACTTAGGTTGTACGATTAATAATTTCTTTGCCTTCGAGCCATATCGATAACATAGACTATACAAAGTTTTAACACAAATCCAGTACATTTATATAAATATATAGAAATATTTTTGAATTGGCCTACAGTTGCCGCCTATTAACTGCCGTTTTGCTATTGGTGCATGCAAATTTTATTCGGTATTCATGCGCCTGGTACCTCCTATTTCCTGAATACACTTAATTATTTTTATTTGGTTTATTGGTTATGCTCTCTACATGCTAGCTAATATTCTATACATTAATATTAATTTCATGCTACCTAATAATTAGCCACGTGATCATGTGTTTTTTCACATTGCATACCGTTTGATTGCAATAGAGCTCTGCCAAGGGGTTTTGGTCAGATTCTACGTTGCTCGATTTGATCGATCTCTAGGTCACCGATCCCTGAATACATGTACCTAACCTCAATCTTCAAAATATTTTATATAATAATCTATTTATTAGCAACAAATTCCTTCAAATCCTTTTTAGGGTTTTTGTACCATTTAGCCAGAACAAGCTGATGCTATCTAATCTTAGTTATTATCTATTTTGCGATATTAGCCAGTTACTTTATTTTCAGACCTATTACTATTTCGGTTAGGGATTTTTATCTACCCAAATTCGATACTTCACAATGTGTGTGTGTGAAATAAATAAATTGGAATTTAACTTCTTCTTCTTCTCCTTCCTTACCACACCTACTTCTTCACATACTTCTTCTTCTTCCACTTCTTCTACTTACTCTCCTCTATCTCCTCTTTCTTCTCCTCCACCTACACAATATCCTCCCTCCTCTTATTCACCATCCTAACAAACAAACCTACCATCTCACAAGAAGCATCCTACTCTCTGTTTACTGTATCTTGACCGTCTCGACTGTAGCGATCCTGGAGACAGTTTGCACTGCAAATTAGAACCAAGTTCTGAAAACCCTTGACCAGAAACCCCCTTCCCTCACTCACCAACACTATGTAACCCTCCTCTCATCCTCAACAATTTCCACCATCTTGAGGCAACCAAACCACTTCAAACGCTGCCGGTTCTCAGCCTTATCAACTGCCAAAAATCAATGGACTCACTAATATTCTCATCATACTCTCTGTTGCCACTCCAAACTCCAAACTAAGTCAAGGGATACTTCTGATAGTCTCAACTGAGAGCAATATGGCAATTTTGGTGATAGTGAGGCATCAGTGCAAACCTCGATAAAGAGTAAACCTCGATACTAAATTTTTGGGACAGAAAATTTCAAATTGAAATTGAAATTGAAATTCTTTATTCTCCAAAAAAGATTAACAATACATTTGTATGTGAAAAATAAAAATACATTCCATTGGAGGCTCCTCTTATGGGCACATGCCAAATTCGGTAAGAGATAAATCCATGCTATTTGGAGGATAGATTCTTCATGGTATTGTTGATCAATTTTCAAGATAGTTATTCAATTTACTAAAAATAACCAAAAATAACTTTTAGTTGAGTTATTTTTGGTAAATTGAATAACTTTTTAAAAATTGATATTTTCAGAAAATTTTTGTTTTACTAGATCAACAATACCATGAAGAATCTATCCTCCAAGTCTCATGGATTTATCTCCTACTGAATTTGAAATGTTCTGTCCCAAAAATTTTAACTTCAGGCGCTCATATCTCAAAAAGTAATGATCAGAAAAATAATGTTTTCCAGAGAAAACTATTCCATTTTGATAGCTTGATGATATACAAATCGAAAAACTTTGAAGAATATCAGAAGTAGAAAGTTTATTTTTAGCCTTTGCACAGCCTTAAACCCCTCTTCAGGTAAAAGGTATCAAAGGAATCTCTTCATTCGTTCTATCGTTTGAAACTTCAAAATTGTATATGTAGTTTACCCATTATTGTTTTATGTTAATAGCTTCAAATACAGTTTGCTTTCACATATTTGTTTCATTGTTTTTCCCAGCTCTGAATTAATGGGGAGAATAATATTTTTTATCCTTTTTATTGAAGCGATAATAACCACTACCGATTTGTAAAATTACAATGCAATATTTTTTTATAGTATATATTTTATTAGAACCAGATGAATGTGAGTTATGTATTTTATTGCAAAATTAATAGATTTTAAATTAAATTGACTGATTACTGTTACCTTTCAACATGTCTCTCTTTTCTTCACTTTGCGCACCACATTTTCCTATCAATATCATTGTTATTTTCATCCCGCAATTTCTTAGGGTTTTCTCATTCTTGCAGTATTCCTATTCTTTCTCTTTGCTTGTTTGCAGTATTTTTCTCTCCATTTTTATTCTTTTCTCACCTTTTTATTATTATCTTCCTCCCACATCTATGCAATATCTCAGGTTTTCTCATTTTTGCAGCATTCCTATCCTTCATTCTTGCTGCAACATTTTATTTTTCTCTTGTCTTTCCCTCTCAATTTCATCATTCTCTTCTTCACACATCTCCCAGTTCTTCTAGCTTTTTTGCAACATTTTTTTCTTCTATTTATGTTCTCTCTTCCTCTCCATTAATCATTTTCATCCTCCAACATCTTGTAATTCTTCCATTCATCTCATCTACTTTCCTTTCCTTTCCCCCTAATTCCTCAGTCTCCCCCACCACTATTTCGCAACGATTATTCATTTCCATCCTCCACAATGCATCTGACTGGCAAGACATTGCAAAAGTTATGCTCTAGACAAGAACCATCTCCATCTTGAATGCATTATTCATATGGGGAGAGCGAAATGTTTCCCTCCCTGTATTCCATGTGATGCTTACACCACTCTCGAATTCTACAAGCTACTATTTCGTTTATATTTTATGAGAGCTTCCCCCTGGTTGAAGACCGTGTATTTTGTTGATGAGAAGACTTAAAGTTCCCATGATAGTTGCATGTCATATATTTATAGTTGTATACGTCGAGTATGTAAGTAGAATAATTATTTTTCTGACAAGTTATTTGAACAACTGAGTGGATGGCGTTTATTCATTTATTTCATGATGCACAGAACACAATTCATTAAAATGATTCAGGAAGGACCAACAGGCACTGCCCAAAACTGTCCTTTCCCTAATTTCGATTCATACACTAGTAAATAAAAGTAAATTAGTATAGCTTTTGTTGGTGGGGAGTCCCTTGCGGGAAGGTCCCACCGCCTGGATATATAATTTAAGCCGTCAATGACCTTACGACTGTCATACTTCAAGACACTATATCACAAGAAGTAGGTTATGTTTCATACACGTTTGAATTTGAGCCAATTTTCAGTGTCATAACTTATTCATGAAAACAAGACTTCAAAACAAAATTTCTTATTCATGAAAACAAGAAATTTTCAGATTTAGATTGTTAAAAAACCAAATGAAATGATGATATTACACTCACTAATCACTTAGAACATTACTGTAAAAAAATCTGGTGTGGCGCACTCACACAACTTTCCTTGCCGTTATGAAAATTTATCACCTGACGCTAGTGTTCATGCGCATCTGATCTACTTATAAACAACGATCTGAGACAGCTGGTGACAGGACGATAATGCTGGAGACATACGAGGTCTGCTATCTCTTCATAGTGAATCATTTTTAATAGAATCAACAGTTGTCAACAGTTTGCAATTGGATAATCACATTTTCTCAAAATTCATGAGCTCATTTTCAATTTTAGGTGAAAATGTAACTGAACATTAATTGTAGAGATTTTCATGCTCAATATTTTCAACTCGAAATTTCTTGTTTAAATTGTATCTGAAGGCTGATAATTGGGAATCTAAAATCAAACTTCGCATAGATGGGGCGGAGCTCCTGAAATTTTTACAGATATGGGACTTATGGAAGTTGATAGAGCTTATCAATGACTATTTTAGGTATAGATTTAATCAAAATCGTTGGAGCCGTTTTCGAGAAAATCGCGAAAAACCCTGTTTTTGACAACATTTTCTCCATTTTAGCCGCCATCTTGAATTGCATTTGATCGAAATTGTTCGTGTCGGATCCTTATAGTGTAAGGACCTTAAGTTTCAAATTTCAAGTCATTCCGTTAATTGGGAGATGAGATATCGTGTACACAGACGCACATACACTCGTACACACATACACACACTCACACACACATACAGACCAATACTCAAAAACTTTTTGGACTCAGGGGACCTTGAAACATATATAAATTTAGAAATTGGGGCACCTTAATTTTTTTCGGAAAGCAATACTTTCCTTACCTATGGTCATACGGCAAGTGAAGTAATAATGAGTAGTTATTTTGGATAATGTTGATCCAAAGAATTAGAAACAAACAACCAATGTACAATTCTGTTAGTTTTCATGATATCTCTAAATAAAGTAATGGATCGTGAAAAATCAAAGATTTCTTCAATAGCAACTATTTTCCGATATCTGAGATCTGATTCACTTAATTGGATCAACAAGAAATTCAGATCAATGCAATCTTATAAGTTAATATTGGCATACAGAAAAGATAGCATAAGAAGAAATCCTATAGTATAGGTCGTTTATGTTCAATCCGAATTTTTGTTATTTCAAGCCGATCACTGTCGACTATTTTATTGCTGTTTTGGCTGGGTGAGAGTAATATTGACAATATGAGAGACTACCAGAGTCACTTAGCTTCACGAACAAATATCAGTTCCAGTTAACAGCGAAATTTGGAACAATTAACACCCTAAATGATACAATTTCTTCTATGATACTAGTCACTAAGTATTAAATTGCAGCTTTCGAGAATCCATAATTTGCAAAACAATTGATCATTTCACTAGATACATTGTTCCAGTCCAATATATTAGTGTTTACAAGTTTGTGTTCCTTGAATGGTTCCAAATTTTCTTAAATAACTCAATATTATTCAACTACAAGTGGTAATTGAGTAGAATATTTTTAATCAATTCATTAATTCAAGCCATCTAAATTCAAAATTTAAAGTTTTCATGTTTATTTTTGACTAAAATTTTATAAAAATTGTACACGTGAAATTCTAACCTTATCTTGGACTTTGTCACCTATAAATTTGGAAGAAAAATAGCGCAAGGACTATCTTATTATTTTATCTTCCAATGTTATTACATTAGTGTCAATTGGTAGATAAGTGATGTTGATTTGTCTTCTTGGAAGTGTCAACTTCCACTCGAACTGAACCTACAGCAACAATTGTTAGAATTCACAAGTCAATTAAACAAATGTAACTGAACCTAGAGATTCACAAGGCAATTTAACAAGTGTTCGAATACAATAGCCAATGTTTGAACTGAATCACTAATGATTAGTAAACCAAAGGTGGGACCCCTTTCATCCACACATTTGCTAATAATATATTTCCCTTTCATCCAATAATATATTCCAGGAACAAGCTCTCCAACAAAATGCGTGAAACCCTAACGAGCAAATATACAACTGTAAATGAGCATTACCAGCGAATACCTAGCCTAACTAATCGTAATAGAATTTGGTAATAACAGCACAACACACCATCTGCCACGTTAATTACACCAGCCAATGAGCTGCTCTCATTAAAGCCAGCTGAATTAACTTTCGATTCGATTCCTCTGTGTGTGTGAAAGTTATGGATGCTGTTTGTGTGGGTGAGAATGGAGGAGAAGAGGAAGATTGTGAATAGGGAGAGAAGAAATATAGAGAGTGAGGAGAAAGAGAGAAAGAGATAGAAAGAGAGAGAGTGAGAGAGGGGGAAAGAGAGACAGACAGAAAGGAAGAAATAAAGCGAGAGGAAGAGATTGAGTGATTGATTGATCAATTGCCTTAAAAGAGAGAGAGATAGATTGATTGATTGAGTACTTTATTTATGTAGATTTTTTATTTATGTATTTATAATTTCTACAAAGTAGCACTGATTGGGAGAGAAAAACTAAGGATACTCCTTGTACTATTTCTCTCCCAAATTTAGGTAACATTTTGAAAGTCCGAGTTAGGGTTATGGTTTCACTTTTCTATAATTTAGTCCATTTTCACTAAAAACAACAAAAACTAAGAATTTTAAATTTTGACGGTTAAAAACAGAATAAAAAACAAAAATATCACACTCAAATCACCATTAACTGGAACATTTTTACGTAATTTGACAAAATTTAGAGCCAGAAAAAACACAACTCACTATTCAGGCTTACAATATATACTGGCTTATACACTTATAGCTTAATATAAGTGATATTACTTAGCTAAGTGGTATTATTGAGTACTATATGTAAGTACTTATAGCAAATAGCTTACAATACAGCAAAATTATAGATAAATTTACAAAATATAAATTAAGAAAAAATTATGAGCTGTATATGATATGAAAAAAAGCAATTTGTAATAACTATAGATGAAATAGATAATATTGTTATGCATCTACATAAATTGGCGGAGCTTTGGACATATCAATGGATTTGGACATATTCGAAGTATCCTTCCCCTAACTCTCTACCAAAGAGAGAGGGAGAAAGAGAAAAAGAAGGAAAGAGAGAGATAGAGAAATAAAGATAGAGAGCGGAAGAAAGAGAGGGAGAGATTGTTGAAGAGTAATGGAGGGAGCGAACTAGTTATGAAGGGGAGAAATGGTGAAGTAGTAAAGGAATGATGATGTGAAATAGTAGGAGAAATAAACTAATTTAATCGGTGTGGAAGATGGAAGAAGAGGGGAGGAAGAATAGAGAGGAGAAGAAAAGTGTGCGTTACATTTTGGAATAGTTTGTGAGGTGGTGTGAAATAGTGGGAGAGAGAAACTAGAGAAACCCTAGAAAGAGTGGAAGAGCGAAAAATCGGAGAGGACAGAGAAAGTGAGGAAATTTCGTAAGAGGTAGAAAGATAATGGAGTGAAACAAGAGATAGATGGAAGCGAGTGAGAGAATGAGTACGGGAATGAAATAGTAACGAGTAACGGATGAGGGAGGGGAGAGTGTGTGAGAGAGAGGAGAAATGAAGAGAAAGACAAACTTAGGACAAGCTTATAAAAATTTAGGATTTATAGGTGAAAATTGAGAAGGAGAAGGATCAAAGTATTCGGATTCGATGTGTTAGAGAAATTCATAAAACTGGATTGAAATGGAGCAAAAAGTAATAAGGATGAAGTAGAAGACAGGTAAGAAATGAAATTGACGGTCATATGACTGAGAACGAAGAGAGAGAGACAAAGGAAGAGAAGTTCAAAGATGTATGAGAAGGAGACGAAGAGACCAAGGAAGAAGGAACATGTTAGAAAGAGGAGGAGGATAAGGTGCTAATTTTTCTCTCGCATACTCCTCCTCTTGATATGGGAGATAATCATATTACTCTGATAGAGAATTAAGATGTATGAAAAAAGATAAAGCAGAACGAAGAGAATATGAGAGGGTAAGGAATATAGAAAAGAAATACAATATAGGGGAAAGGCAGAATAGCCCAAACGAGAACCAAATCCCCATACATGAATTAAGCCACTTGACATCTGGCTTCACTGAATAAATTCGAAATTAATTACACAGCGCATTTGTATTGGCTTAGACGAGTGATTGCCATCAATAATTGATAAATAACAAGCGCTTCAATGATATATCAATACCGGAGATTAACTTAAACCACAGTCCGCACTCATAGGTAACTAATTATCTCGTTGGTATGTGCTAATAAATAGATAATAAGTAGATTTCGAGTGGAGATCATTTTATGGTTGCTCTTAAATGAACCACAAGAGTTTATCAATTACTTTTTCAAGTGGTTATTGCAATTATGAGGGAAATTATCCTATTCCGTACTTTAGCGCAAATACTGTAGTACTAGTAGTTCTGTGAACAGTAGACCTCACGTAGTATTCTCATCCACAAGTACCTGATTGAAACTATGGACCTTATCGAAATACAGCAAGCAAAAGACTGGCTTCTCCACACATCTGTGTAATCACTTGTCAGCTGATCTATGATGAATGATTCTATAGTCTGATTTTTACTCCATTATTGGCGTATGAAGGAGGCTCCTTCTTCCTTTTATATTATCCTTGAAATACAAAATTTTCAAAAACCTTGTATACACGTCGACGCGCAATTGAAAAAGGAACATACCTGTCAAATTTCATGAAAATCTATTACCACGTTTCGCCGTAAATGCGCAACATATAAACATTTAAACATTAAACATTAGAACATTAAGAGAAATGACAAACCGTCGACTTGAATCTTAGACCTCACTTCGCTCGGTCAACAAAGAAGATAACAGTCTCTACATATAATCTTAACTGTGAGCTTTTCAAGTATCCTAGTACCTATATAGTCTATTATTCCTTTCCTATATATTTTTTCGAAAAACTCGTTTGAAAGAGCATTTCTAATCAATATTTTCGATCACTATTATGTTATGTAAAGGTGCGTACAGACTTTCGCTCTGCTCCGCAATCGAACGTCACTCGAGCAGATCGATTGATGATCGACCGGGGAGCAAGAGTGGAACGCGAGAAGAGCTAACATCTCCCGTAACGTTCATGATCGGTGCGATTGCGGAGCGAAAGCGGAGAGTGCGCGGAGCGTGTTGGAGGCGCGTATATCTGTACGCACCTTTATGTTCTGCTGCTCCATTCGCCTGCGTGCCCACATTGATTACATTCTTTCTGATCTATCCTTTCTCAGCTGTTCGATTATTGTAAAAATCTTCAGTCAGTAGGTTATTATTATTATTATTATTTATTGATTCAATGATACAAAATTATTATTTAAAATAATTTGGGAGGATCAACAGGCACAGCCCAAAACTGTTCCTCCCCGAATTTTGATTCATTAAAATAGTCCAGAAAAAAGGTTATGTTTCCTTCACTTAATAAAATTTTGTCTAATTTTCTCACCAAACACTTGAAACAATTATTAATTAATTGTTAGTATGATTCATCATATTATTGTTTGTTCTCTTACTCTTGAATATTATCAACGCTATAAAAGTTGAATTTTGTTTTGTTATAGAAATGAATGAAGAGGAATCTGATACTTTTTGATTGTGCAGTTTCAACTTCTATAGAGTAGCTTGAAGGAAACATTACTGAAAATTTAACAATAGATTAGTTAAAAGATTTATTAGTTGAAGATTTATTTGTTAAAAATTTAACAATGATTAGATTATGAGTTTTTGGATTAGTTGTCTGATATTCCTTTCCGAAATTCAGGTCAAGTTAACTAGTGTGCATAAAAACATTAAAATATCGATTCATGTATTTTCACATCTAGAATGTTTAATATGACTAGTGAAAAAGTAGGGTTTATAATATTATGCTATTCCAGAAAAATTTTATCTTAATTTGGGAGAGGAATAGCACAAGGTTACCTTATTATTCTCTCCCTATCATTTTTATGATGTACTTATTGTAAGAACCAAGTGAACTGGTGTGTATAAAAACGTTAAAATAACGATTCTAGTATTTCCACATCCAAATTGTTTAATATTGTTGACTAGTGAAAATGTAGGTTTTGTATGCTATTCCAGAAAAATGTTATCTTAATTTGGGAGGGGAATAGCACAAGGTTACCTTATTCTTTCACTCCCTATTATTTTGATGATGTAATTATTGTAAGAAACAGAAAATCCATTCCAAATTTCTAATTAATCCAGGATATTTATTTTATCAAATATACATGGTTCATTCATACATTACGCGATTATTCGCCACATATAAATGGTACCACAGAAAAAATATATAGATGAACTTGATTATTCATCTTCAAAGTATAATTATTTAATAGTTTAATATTTTTTTTCTTTTTCTAGAAAATCAGAATAAATTATACAGGATCCGGCATGAAAACCTGACGATTTTTGAGGGATAATCAAAGTGTGTTTCGTACAAATAAAACATGTAATATATCAAATTAAAGATCAAATTTTGCATTTACAGTGAATTACATAGATTACTCACAAAGTTTTTTATTTGAAGATTATGTCATCCAATATAGATAATACAATATGCTGTATTCTGTGATGGTACTTTCAATGTTTTTGCTGATGGTAAATTTATACATTATGCTACTATGTTGATTTTGTGATGAGTTACATACGGACCTGTGTCGTTTTCTATTTTGTTGAGAAAACAGTTACGATTGTGGGTCAAAACAGAGAGAAAAACAATGTAAAGCACGCAGAGAGAATGGTGGAATGCGTCAGAACAGAGACAGATGATGAGAACGAGTTGAGGAATTCCTGCATTCGACTCACGAAAGGTTTCCGAAGAGAAATTTTTTATGAAAGCAATGAAGTGGAGAAATGACGGCAATAAAAGACGGCTCTCGTTACAGATGGAGAGGGGGAGGGTGATGTGGAAGAGGGGAAGAAGGATGAGGAGGAGTAGAGAAGAAAAGGATGAGGTGGAAGAGGTGGTTATGGAGTAGGATGAGGTAGAAAAAGGAAAAGAAGAAGAAAGAGGGAGATGAAGAAGGGAAAGGCAAAATAACAAACGCGAAAAATGAACGGGTAGAGAATAGAGAGCAAGAGAGATGCAGATGTTAGAGTGACAGGAGAAGAGAGAGGAATAGGAGAAGGTCAAATAAAGAGGAAAAGGGGAAGTATGAGAAGAAGACGACACTGGTGATAGTGAAGTGGAAAAGGAAGAGTAAGAGAATATAAGAGGAAGAGAAAGGAAGGGCGAGAAAAGGAAAATGGGTAAAGATGACAAAAATTAATGAAGATGTTAACAGGACAACGGAGAGGGAAGACTGAGAAGAAAGTACGTAAGGAGAGAAGGGTAGGATGGAAAAAGGGAGTACATTTGTAGAGGATAAAAGATAGGGAAATTGACATAGAAAAAAGAACCAGAAATAGGAAGAAACGAACATGAGACAAGAACGTAATTGGAGGAGATGCTACCATAAAATTGGAGCCAAATAGATTATGAATGGAAATTAGACCAAAAGAACACCAAGCAGTAAAGGATAAAGAATTATGAAAATATTAGACGTATATGAAAACAAAATTGTCTTTTACTTTTTGTGTAGTTGAGAAGTTGATATTGTGGTAATTATTCATATTGAATGAAAAAGAATAAGAAATTGTCAAAAAACACTGATTTATTGATAATTAGAAAGACCGGTTTCGATAATTACACCATTGTCAATCTCTGATAAACTCAGTTTACACACAATGGTGTAATAACCGAAACCGGTCTTTCTAATTATCAATAAATCAGTGGTTTTTGACAATTTCCTAGTCTTTTTCATTCAAAATTGTCTTTAAATGTATATATTATTCAGGGCTAATTAATTTCTTATTTGTAAAATAACATCATAGTATCTTTTTTTCAAGTTTTTGATATTAAATAAACTAGGAACACAAATTAAAACAACCAGTTTCGATGAAGAAAACTAGTTGTTTTAATTCATTTTATTTTGAAAACTTTGCAAAAAGGTTACTAAGACGTTCTTTTATTAAATATATTGATATTAAATAAACTAGAAACACAAATTAAAACAACTAGTTTCGATGAAGAAAATTAGTTGTTTTAATTCATTTTATTTTGGAAACTTTGCAAAAAGGTTACTACAATGTTCTTTTATTAAATATATTGATATTAAATAAACTAGAAACACAAGTTAAAACAACTAGTTTCGATGAAGAAAGCTAGTTGTTTTAATTCATTTTATTTTGGAAACTTCGCAAAAAGATTACTACGATGTTCTTTTATTAAATATATTGATATTAAATAAACTAGAAACACAAATTAAAACAACTAGTTCCGATGAAGAAAACTAGTTGTTTTAATTCATTTTATTTTGGAAACTTCGCAAAAAGGTTACTATGATGTTATTTTACATTAAAAGAAAACAAAAATATAATCAAACAGTGGATGGTTTGAAAGAGGTCAACGAAGAAAGGAAGAAAGAAGAACAGAAGGAAAGAGAAAATGAGTGAAACCGAGTCTGCTCACCCCATCAATTGATGCCAATTTTTGCAGACTATATTTGAAGTTTATCGCCGCGACAGTCAACTGATGGATGAATGATTCAACTTGGAGTCCCAATTTCTGCTAAGCCCTATATTTATGACAGAGCAGATGACATCTCAATGGCAGAGGAAAACCAACAATGTGCGCTCTATTCTTGGCCTATACCCAGCCTATTCACTCCTTTTCTTATTGCTATGCCAAGAATGATGTCTTCTATCAAGCGGAGACTACTGAAAGGATGGTATTGTTGATAGAGGGAATTTTATGGTGAAAGAGAAATAATAAGAAGGATGGAAGGGAAAAAAGGGAAACATTATTGGTAATTTTTTTACCATTAGTTCCAACTGAATTAGTTCTGTTCTGAGTATCATTTGGTACTATGCCCCAAATTAATTAGTAGATAGATTTTTTGTGTTATGGCGCAAGGTCAAAGTTTTTTTTAGTTTTTTTTTTATTGACCTTGACCATTGACTCTGACCTTGTCCCAGAAGGAACAAAATCCAACTACTTTGATTGATTGATACAATAAGTAAATCATCAAAAATGATAGGGGAAGAAAAAATAAGGTAACCTTGTGCTATTCCTCTCCCAAATTTAGATAAGGTTACACATAGTCTGAAATAGCTTAATTATAGCTTACATTATTCGTAAGGCAAGTATAATGAAATTCCGATCAGATGAGATTCCCATACTTGTTGAGTGAAGCATAAATGTGGAGCAATTTTCAAGTTGTTATATTGGTTATGAAACCAATAAATCAAAATATATATATATTGAACTGATGTATATGAGAGTAATTGACCGAGCGAAGTGAGGTCTAAGATTGAAGTCGACGGTTTGGCATTTCTCTTAATGTTTAAATGTTTATATGTTGCGCATTTACGGCGAAACACGGTAATAAATTTTCATGAAATTTGACAGGAATGTTCATTTTTTAATTGCGCGTCGACGTATATACAAGGTTTTTGGAAATTTTGCATTTCAAGGATAATATAAAAGGAAAAAGGAGCCTCCTTCATACGCCAATATAAGAGTAAAAATCAGACTAAAGAATTATTCATCACAAATCAGCTGACAAGTGATTACACAGATACGTGGAGAAGCCAGTCTATTGCTGTATTTCCCTATAAGGTCTATAGTTTTAATCATGTACTTGTGGATGAGGATACTGCGTGAGGTCTACTGATCACAGAGCTACTAGTTGAGGAGAATTCCCAGTATTGTTTAAATTATTTCATTCATTTTTTGTGTAGTTGAGAAGTTGATATTGTGGTTATCATTCATATTAGATAAAAATACTGAGAAATTGTCAAAAACCACAGATTAATTAGTACTTAGAAAGACCGGTTTCGGTTGTTACATCATTGTGAATCACTAAATCATGGAGTTTAGTTTATCAGAGATTGACAATGGTGTAACAACCGAAACCGGTATTTCTAAGTATCAATAAATCTGTGATTTTTAACAATTTCTTAGTATTTTTATTTAATATTTCATTCATTTCAATCAATACAACACTACGGATTTAATTTTATCATATCCTTGTTACCATACATTAGTAGATAATTTTTCTATTTACATATTTGTTTTATTATTATCTTTCACTTGTTTTCTTGGGTTTTATTTTGTACTGACAGTAAATTTTGTTATCATGGCGAGTCTATTGCTTAAACCGCCATTTTGTGGCGTTTCTATTATATGCACCGTTAAGTGGGAGGAGAGTGTCTAGCTAGGCCAATGGCAGGCGTTCATGTCCTTGACCAATAGCAGTACTCGCCTACTAGTATAAATTCTGCTGCTCTTGTATTTTGTTTTAGTTTATCAGAGATTGACAATGCTGCAGCAAACGAAACCGGTCTCTTTACTTTTAATAAAATCTTTGGTTTTTGACAATTCTAGGTCTTTTTATCCAATAATGTTTATAATATGTTTGAAAATGTTGAATGCGTATAATTTTATATAATTCAACAATGTGCCATACCTGTCACTATCTGTTGAGACTGAGATATGAATCATTTGCTTTCTTACCTGAAACAAAGAAAGAACATAAATTAGTGATTTGCAGTTATAGACATTGGAGCACTTTGCCAATTTTATCATAATTCTTGAAAAAAATCATTTGTGAAAATAATTAAGGACTCAAAATTTTGTGAAGTGAACAACTACAAGACGTAACCTATTTCGGACTATGTGCAACCTTAACTAAATTCGGGAGAGGAATAGCACAAGGTTACCTTATGTTTTCTCTCCCTATCTTTTTGATGATGTACTATTGTATGAATCAATTGTTATAATGTATATCTTTGTAGCACACTTGTTTTTGTTCAAATAAATAAAAACGTATTTATCGAAGCACAGTGATCAGGCGGAAGCGTATAGAGGGTGGGGGGTGTTTCACTCCCTTGCAATGCACCAGAGAGAGAGGGAGAGGTTGGTAAAGGAGGAGGTTAGTGCTATTCTGTGCATGTCCTGATAAGACTCCCATGTGGCTCTAATTGAATTCAACTAGGTTTGTTTTCTCTCTCTTCCTTCTTCTCATCCTTCTCCTCCTCGTCCTCCTCCTCCTCCCTCTCCACCTCCTATAATTTCAACTTCTCTCATCATTATCAGTCATTTTCTCCCCTACTTTCCTCCATCTTCCCCATCCTCCTCCTAAACATTCACTTCCTCCTTCAACTTACCCTTCTGTTCCCACTTTCATATCATTCTCCTCCTTCTCCTCCTAATCCACTTTTTCGTCTTCCTCCTTCTCTTTCTACTCCTACTTCCACTCCTAGTCCGTATACAACTCCTCGTCCTCCTCTTCTTCCTCCTCCTTCAACTTCTCCTCTTCCATATCCTCCTGATATGAATCCTCTCCATCGTTCTCCTCCTCTCATCTGTTCTTCTTCCCATTTCCATATACTACACCTCCTTTTTCTTCTCCTTAACTCTTCTCTTTCCTTTCCACTGTATTCTTTCTTTCTCTACCTACAGTAGTTGTCACGTTATCCATTTTCCCTTCTCTTGTCCACCAAAGTAGCTGCGGATTTTAATTTCCCTTCTTGTTCTCTAATATTTCCCATTTGGTAGAGAGTAAGTGGATTTTATTTTCCCATTTGTCCGAAGAATGGACATTGATATGTCCAAAGCTCCGCCAATTTATGTAGATGCATGACAATATTATCTATTTTATCTATAGTTATTACAAATTGCTTTTTTTCATATCATATACAGCTCAATAACTATTTTCTTAATTTATATTTTGTAAATTCATCTATAATTTTGCTGTATTGTAAGCTATTGTATATAAGTGTATAAGCCAGTATATATTGTACATAAATAAAGTACTCAATCAATTTCTTCTCCAGCTTCCCTTCCTCATCCACTTCTTCCTCCAATCATCCCTCCTTCTCCTCACCCATCTCCTTCCGCTCCTACTCCTTCTCCTCCTTCTTGACAACTTCCTCTTACTCTACAACCGCCTCCTCATCCTCCTTCTCTACCTTTTTCTCCTCCCCCTCTCAATCATCTCCACCTTCTCCTCCTCCTCTTCATCCTTCTCCCCTCATCATCATATATCGCCTTCTCCTCCTTCTCTTCTCTTCATTCTTCCTCCTCACCCTTTTTCTCCTCCTCTTCACCATCCCATCATCTTCCTCGTTTACATCGACCTCCTCCTCCTCTCCCTCTACACCCTCATCTATACCCCATAGAATATCCCATTGAAACCCTAGATCTACACCGTAGATTGTAATGACCTGTAGACACATCTACAGCCCTTTGTTCACATGTACAGTGTGAGAGGGGTCTGACGTACCCCCAGATTTGTGTAAGAGTGGTCTGATGTACCCCTATCCAGAGTATTATTAATCCCTGAGCTGCTATTGGCTGAGCGGTCCCACATCGTTGCACCAATTAGGCTATCGGAAGAGGAATCTGGAATCTGGGGAATATCTTCCTGATTTATTGTGTCGTGTGTTGGAATTTCCTCGTTGTGGTGTATGAAGCTAATATTCTGAGTTTGTTTTTGTGAGTTTTCCACTATGACGAGAATTTGAGTGAGATTTACTGGGAAATACAGTGAAATATACTGTAAAAAAGTATCAGAATGATTTATTGCTAAGCTCCTCAAGATAAATTGTTCCGATTTACACAGATTTGATTTGATTATCATTGAAATTTATCGCACTACCTGGTGATAAAGAAAAATAAATTGTTCAGATTTGAGCAGAGATATACATTTTCTTTGTAATTCATCGCTGTCCCTGTAATTGGACGGAGATTGAAAACGTTATTGGACGAATCAAATTAGAAACTGTTTGGAATAGTCAGACGTCAGTGGTGAAAGCGTTTATGATAAGATTTTGTAAACTGTTTGCTATGGTACAATTATTGAAAATTATAAGAGTAACACAACACGATTTATGTTGTGATGTTATGAAGATAACTTTATCTTCCTTGAGCATTTTTCAGAAATGGGTTATGTTTCACTCCCATGATTGTAAATGATGTGGCGAAAAATTATAATTTTGATAGATCAGATTGGAATAGAATCTTGATGTCTGATAACCAGAGTATTAATATAATAATAATAATTTTCATTTCCATTAAGATGTGTACAAAAGAACAAAAAACCATATTATATAAAACAAATATATTAAGCCGCGTCCACACTATGTCGATCGACACCGATCGACAAAGTCGATCGACAATGTCGAACAAGTGTGGACGTGTCGCTAGACATTGTTGAGCGCTGTCGAGTCGAGTCGAACGCAACCCGATTCGGTCGGTCCGGATCAAAGAAAGTCGAGTCGAACGCACCAGTGTGGACGTGTCGATCTTGTCACTGCCGTTTTAGAAAAGAAATAGTGATATACTGTTAGTGAATATACTAGTTAGTGAATAGTGAATATACTGTTGTTCCAGTGCTTACATTTTTATTGAAAATGAATTGGAGTGATACCCAACGTCGAATTTTATTGAAATGTACCATGATCGTTCTTACTTATGGGATTCAAGTGATGTTGACTATAAAAACAGAATCTTATTTAAAATAAACACTCGATTAAATATAAGCTGACTAAGATAAAACACTAAACAATAAACACTTAAAACACTAAAACACTTAAAACACTCGATTATGTATGAACATTTATGATGGTTGTCGATCGACTCGTCCACATGTACTGAGGCAATTTTGTCGAGTGACACAGTCGAAGGTGTCGAGCGACTTTATCGATCGACCGGGTCGACAGAGTCGATCGACATAGTGTGGACACGGCTTTATATAGACAACAAATCCTAATATTAATTCAACCAAATAATTTAACGACTATGAAAAAATTCATTTGAATGTATTATGAATGTATATGAATTATGTTATCTTCGAAATTCAATGTATTTTTGAAAGTCGGTTCTGCTTCACTCCCATAATTTGTAGAAAGCAATTCAAATCTTGATTTATCAGTTTGAAATGAAATCTTAATAGATTACACAATAAACCAACAAAATTTTCAAGAATAATTTGAGAAATAAGTATTGATATGCACAATTATCAATCGCTAGTAAACTGAAAGATTAAACATTGAGCAGTTGAATGTACAGTGTGGGGGAAGCCCTACGATTGGTCATTAGCTGTCGACCAAATGAAGGTTGAGCTCTACGCTCTACTGTCACGCCCAAGTACAGATATAGTCTCGGCCAATGACAAATGGTTCAGCTTTCATTGGTCGACAGCTGATGGCCAATAGCAGAGCTTCACACATTATATATTTTCTGCTGCTTAATGTTCTAACTTTCAGTTCACCAGAAATAATATTGATAACCATGTATCAACCGAAACTAATATTTGAAAACGGTTTTCATAAATTAGCGGTTTTGACAATACCGAATCATTTTCATTCAATGTCGATTCTTAAGCTGCGTACACACATACGCGCCTCCAACCCGCACCGAGCACGCTCCGCCCTCGTACCGCCCTCGTTCCTCCATCGTAACGCAGTCGCTCCGCCCCCGCTCTGCAGTCCCACCCATCATAAACGTTACGGAAGATGTTAGATCTTCTCGCGTTCCCCGGTCGAACCACTCTTGCTCCCCCGGTCGATCATCAATCGCTCTGCTGGAGTGACGTTCGGTTGCGGAGCAGAGCGAAAGTTTGTACGCACCTTTACAATTCCTGAATGATTGAACGATGGATCATTTCACTGTATTTTATCGATTTGAACTATTTTTAGACTTTGCACAGCCTTAACTGTTTAGCTGCAAACAGACAATCGCGCGTTTCTCGAACAAGGATTCGCTAAAAAAGCGAGTCATTCTCATTCAATATGGATATCTACCACAACATGACCTTCACAATAACACAGAAGATTGGAATCGATCTCCATGTGTGACTTGATCAACAATCGTTTAAAAAACATGCACACAAACAGTACAATTGAAACAATGTACCCAATCACTTACAAATGCATCACTCGTCAATTGAAGTCATGATGTCAACCGGTACGTGACAATCGCATAGAACATGTCACATGACATCACGCGTGCCACGTCACGTAAAAAACGTGCACGTATGTTTCGTGAGTCGTGATCGATCGCCCGGGAATTCCAGCGTGTCCCCCTGTGACGTAGCGGGGGCTGAAAAGGGGTTCACCCAGAACAGGGGGTCACCGAGAGTTTTCTAACACTCATCGCTATTCAGGGAGTGTATGGTGAGTGGTGTTTTCAAGCAGTGAGGGTTGAGTAGATTTTAACAGATTGAAACTGGATATTTCGAAGTGGTGCAGAGGATTTGTTGGTCGTTTGGATTTCTGTCAAGTGGAGATAAACATTGCTTTAGGGGGAAGTGGAGTGTGTCATGTCTATTGAGAACAGTTGGTTGAATTTCATTATATTTAAAGTTTATCAATTATTGCAGCATTGAGCGCAGTCATTTGAAATTGAACAGTATCAAAATTTGATACTAAATTTTAGTCTACATAGCTGCAGTAGTGATTCTTCAATTTTCCAGTTTTATTCAAAATTAAGATTTTTTTAATATTTGTTTCTAATTCTATGAGATTTGGTTAATCATGATATCTATTTTTGAATGAAGATCTCTTAGTTTTTTGAAGTGTAAATTATTATTTTAATAAGTGATAGTAGCTTAACCTACAATTTAATTTGGACTGCAGTAAAAATTTGAAAAGGGACAGTTTTTGACATAAGCCTGTTGTGCCTTCTCACATAAGTGTAATAATTGTACATGACTGAAAAAATAAATAAATAAATTGCTCTCAAGTATTCTTCTGATTATGTTTGAGAAGAATTGTTGAATACTCATTACAAGTTATGATTTCAAATATAAAGAAATAAAAATCTCAGTACCCTTTTTTTTTAAATATTTTATCACAACATACAGAAAAGAGATAAAAATGATTTTCAACTACTTTCATTGATGTCTTCGAAGTCGAATTTCCACAATTGTATATAAGATTATAATTTTCATTTCAGTAAAGTGAAATGAAACAATAAAATGTAATGAAAAATAAAATGTACAATAAAATTTATAATATATAATTTTCCTGTAATTTTCTTATCAGTGAAGTGAAAAGTCAAGCAAACTAGGATTTCAAATCAGATTACCGTACTTTGTCAAATCAGAAGAATACGTTGGGATCAATAAAATGAACACAGGTGTTGGCTTAGTCTTTTCCTGTCCAATTCTCTATACTTATTAGCTTCCGTTTTTTCCAATCTGGTAAACAGTACCTATTAGCTTCTCAACTTATGTGAAAGTAGCAGGCATTCGCCCTATAGACAGATGACTTGTGCCGATTCCATAATGTAGAATGTGAAAATAACTTAACTATTTATTTTTCATTTAATTTATCTTTACTTGAGTAAAAATACCTCATATTATCTCAATTTGAAAATAATTCTTATTTTTGAAATATTATTTTGAGTTGAAAATAACTCATATTATTCTATAAGTTAAAAATCGCACCCTGGTTCAGGACCATTTAAGCCAGTTGTAGGTCCTCTTATCTCACCTCAACATCACTCAAATTATTGACACGCACAAGCCAGAAGTTTTTGTGAGAATCACCTTCAATGCAAAATAAATTCATCTTCTAATCATTAAACATGATTAAATAAGAAGAATTCAATATACAGTATCCTACTGTTCATTAGCGATCTCAACTTTAATTTCTTCTAATTTCCCTAGTCATTTTTGAGAGAAAGCTTGCCGAAAGGACAGCTCAAATCAAATTATGTTGGAATAACTAAATAGCGCATTTGAAGAGAGCAAGAAAGAGTACTTAATCACCCTTCCATAGCGGTGAGCGAATGTCATTTTTCTTCCTTTAATTCATTAGGACATCAGAAAAAACTGAGGTGAAGAGGAACAAGATGAAGGAGGAGTGGGAGGAGGAGTGGAGGACGATGATGAGGATGAGAAGGAGTGGGAAGAGGAGGGGGAGAGGTAGGAGGAGGTGGAAGAGAAGAGGGAGGAGGAGGAGGAGGAGGAGGAGGACGAGAAAAATGTAGAAAGCTCACAGTTTCAGTAATTAAGACCACGAAGGCACGGTTTCTGCTTTTTCCGATCATTAATTCAGTCAGCTGACATCAAATTACAAGCAATCACATTAGAGTAGCCTTTACCGCAGCTGGGAGAAGAAAAGGAGAAAAAATGGCGTGGAAGACACCCCTGCTCGGAATATAATCTCATTTGGAAGAGGGCAGTGTGCAATGGAAAGCTTGGAAAAGGGAGAAAGTATATCGAGGTAGAGGAAGGTGAAGAATATGAAGGAGAAGGGGAAGAAGAAGAAAAAGAAGAAAAGTAACAGAAGAGGGGAAGAGGAGCAGAAAACCATCGGAAATTAAAAAGTAGACTTGGATAGCGGTGTGGAAATTAAGTTGACACTGGCGAAATTAAGTAAAGGAAAGAACAATCATTGAATTCGTGTTTAATTGACCTCAGTTGAAATGTCTGCTATTTCTGGTGGAGAATTTTAGTGTATTGGGAAAGAAAGATTCTGGTCAAACGTAAGGATTATCTTTAGAATAAATTAATGGAATATAGTTCAAGATGTAAATTCTGGTTGAATTCACAGATCCAGGAAAATGTGTTTGTGTTATCCTGATTTGTGCTCATTTTTCTTTATGATACATGAGAGAACAATATATTCTACTCTATTTTCTCTCTCTTGTTATCTATATTCTTTGCTCTCTATTCATCTTAAAAATCGACACATTTGGTTCTAACAATTCAGAATTGCAAAAACTCACTATCATTTTTCCAATGATGGATTTTATGTTACGATGTTAATTCGATGTGTAAAGGTGCTTACAGACATACGCGCCGCGAACATGAGCAAAATTCACTGTTAATCAGCTGACTATATCTGTATTTTCACAGAAAAGGTATAAGATATAGATATAAAAAGCTTGGCACCAGCTGATTAAAAGTGAATTGCTCATGTTCGCGGCGCGTAAATCTGTACGCACCTTTATCAATCGAATTCATCACAAGTTAACGCGTGTTACTAACTGGCATATAAAGCCCCGCACATCGATTTTTGTTCGTACAATTATGTGCCGTCCTTATGAATTCTATCAGATTTAACAGAACTTGACAAACATCATCTGCTTAATCTAAAAGAATTTATAAGGACGGCAAAATACCGTACGAACAAAAATCACACATCGATGTGCGGGGCTTTATGAGTTAAACTAATGTAGTTTAAGTCAGATTTGTAACTGGAAATGAAGATTTTGTTGCAAATCAATACCTATGTAAGGTGAAAGAAACCCATGCAACAAGAGTCTTGGAAAGACTCCCATCATCTCAAGATCTTGGTTGATTTAGTGATATTCACATGCGCAAGTATCAATTATGTTCCTCTCTGTAAAATCCAGTAATGATCTTCCTTTCAATCATGTGCTTAATCTTGAACTAAGTTGTGTACCTATTACATGAAACACATAAAATAACTTACTATATTTAATGTGCAGTGGTAATTGAGTGTAATATTTAACTGAAATTTTCTGTTTTAATTCTTCTAAATTCAAAATTCCCAGATTATATATTTTTTTGGACTAATATTGAAATTGAACTTTACAGTAGAAACATAACCTATTTTTTGGACATTCAAAATTTCCAGATTATATATTTTTTGGACTAATATTGAAATTGAACTTTACAGTAGAAACATAACCTATTTTTTGGACATGTAACATTATCAAAATTTTGAATAGGATAGTTTTGGGCCAAGGCTGTTGTTCCTTCCCAATCATATTTATATGACTAGCCGTCAGGCTCGCTTCGCTCGCCATATCCGTCTAGCCAAGGGGCTCCGCCCCCTGGACCCCCGACTGGATCGTCCAAGAATGAGATCAGCAGGCTCGCTCCGCACGCCTGCATTTTTCATTTGAGCATTTTTATCATATGTTAGAACAATCCATTCGGGGGTCCAGACTAAACGTCTGGCTAAACGGATATGGCGAGCGAAGCGAACCTGATGGCTAGTAATATAATATTCCCAGGATTGAAGTAGCAGTGCCCAATCAATTTTTCCGCGATAAATGCATTTAAATCTTCAACTTGGTGCCAACCTAACAAAGTCAACTCAACTTAATGCCAACCTGACAAAATTATTAATTTAGTTGCCAGTTAACAACTGTTTCGAAGAGGTACTCTATCTAGATTATAGTTCTATAGTAACATATGATATGGAAATTTCAATTATAATTAACGGGTTGGGAGAAGAAGAATATACATGCTAAAAGACGAACTTTAAACCCTTAAAACAACCCTTAGAGTTAAAATATTGCCAAAAGATTTCTTAGTGCGCCTCTAAGGGCCAACTGAACATACCTACCCAATTGAACGTTTTTGGCCCGGTAGATTTTTAGTTCTGCGAGTGAGTGAGTGAGTGAGTGAGTGAGTGAGTGAGTGAGTGAGTGAGTCAGTCAGTGAGTGAGTGCCATTTCGCTTTTATATATATAGATTTGTAATATTGTATCCACGAATGATAATAATAATAACGCAGTCTCAGTGAGATTTTCAAGTATATTATGTTTCCTCTTCATAAAATCAAGCATTCGTCCTCCATGAAACCTTCTAGCAACGTTACATTTCTTCATACATTCACCTTATTCATCAAGTATGTCATAGTCAATACAATAATCAATATGATTTATAGCCAACAACATTTATTTTTGCCAACAAATGTGTGTATTTAAGTTGAAAGAAAAAAATAATCACTCCTTTTAAAGCCCCCACCAATTGAACACTACAGTTTCCCAGTCATCCACCCTTTTCATCGGAATTAAATTCAATTTTAATTTCGCACCGACCTTCCAGTGTTTTGAACGATCTGTTGCATGCGATTCGACCATTGAAGCGGTCAGGCTTCGAAGATTAGCGCCTGGATTAGTTACGAAAATACCAGCCACGTGGCCGAAAGGTCTTTAATTTGTGTTGCAAATGAGCAGTAAGCCGCTTCTTAATTCCTGGCCTTTCATTTTGTTGCTGTACTCAGATCAACTTAAAACTGTCAGCATTAGATGAATGGTAAACCAATATTGAAATTGAACTTTACAGTAGAAACGTAACCAATTTTTTGGACATGTAACATTATAAAATTTGGAATGGAATAGTTTTGGGCTAAGCCTGTTGTTCCTTCCCAATCATATTTATATGACTAGCCGTCAGGCTCGCTTCGCTCGCCATATCCGTCTAGCCAAGGGGCTCCGCCCCCTGGACCCCCGACTGGATCGTCCAAGAATGAGATCAGCAGGCTCGCTCCGCACGCCTGCATTTTTCATTTGAGCATTTTTATCATATGTTAGAACAATCCATTCGGGGGTCCAGACTAAACGTCTGGCTAAACGGATATGGCGAGCGAAGCGAACCTGATGGCTAGTAATATAATATTCCCAGGATTGAAGTAGCAGTGCCCAATCATTTTTCCGCGATAAATGCATTTAAATCTTCAACTTGGTGCCCACCTAACAAGTCAACTCAACTTAATGCCAACCTGACAAAATTATTAATTAGTTGCCAGTTACAACTGTTTCGAAGAGGTACTCTATCTAGATTATAGTTCTATAGTAACATATGATATGGAAATTTCAATTATAATTAACGGGTTGGGAGAAGAAGAATATACATGCTAAAAGACGAACTTTAAACCCTTAAAAACAACCCTTAGAGTTAAAATATTGCCAAAAGATTTCTTAGTGCGCCTCTAAAGGCCAAACTGAACATACCTACCCAATTGAACGTTTTTGGCCCGGTAGATTTTTAGTTCTGCGAGTGAGTGAGTGAGTGAGTGAGTGAGTGAGTGAGTGAGTGAGTGAGTCAGTCAGTGAGTGAGTGCCATTTCGCTTTTATATATATAGATTTGTAATATTGTATCCACGAATATAATAATAATAACGCAGTTTCAGTGAGATTTTCAAGTATATTATGTTTCCTCTTCATAAAATCAAGCATTCGTCCTTCATGAAACCTTCTAGAAACGTTACATTTCTTAATACATTCACCTTATTCTTCAAATATGTCATAGTCAATACAATAATCAATATGATTTGTAGCCAACAACTTTTATTTTTGCCAACAAATGTGTGTATTTAAGTTAAAAGAAAAAAATAGTCACTCCTTTTAAAAGCTTCACCAACTGAACACTACAGTCTCCCAGACCATTGGGATTAAATAAAAATTGAATTTTAATTTCGCTGCGACCTTCTAGTGTTTTGAACGATCTGTTGCATGCGATTCGACCATTGAAGCGGTCAGGCTTCGAAGATTAGCGCCGGGATTAGTTACAAAAATACCAGCCACGTGGCCGAAAGGTCTTTAATTTGAGTTGCAAATGAGCAGTAAGCCGCTTCTTAATTCCTGGCCTTTCATTTTGTTGCTGTACTCAGATCAACTTAAATCTGTCAGCATTAGTTGAATGGAAAACCAATATTGACAATGGTGAGGAATGCTGACAGTTTGAAAGGAATCTCACAGCTAGACTTCGATGCTTCGCGAAATTCAGGAGTGATTGTCGATTGTGTTTCAGGGATTTTGTGGTTGAGAATTGTACCCTAATGTTACAGTTAATCTGGATTTAATAGTTGGGTGGAAGTTATTTTTGAATAGCGAGTGATTCTAACGCCAGCCACTAATGTTTCATCGTAAATATTCTTTTCTGATAGGAGAACAGTCTTTTGAATCAACTGAATTGCAAGAACATACAGTCGAAAATGTCCGGTGAAAAGTTACGGTGGTATATAACTGGCCGTTATTATGTTAAACCTAGTTTACACATCGCCAATTGGCGAGACAGTTGTCTTTGGACAATAATTATTGTATGTATATGTATGTGGACAATATTGTCCAAAGACAACTGTCTCGCCAATTGGCAATGTGTAAACCAGGCTTAACATAATAACAGCCAGTTATCATTCATAATTGAGAATGATAGTGTATGTATCGATGTATAAATAAATAAATACATTAATGAATAAATATACTAATTATATGACCGTTATTATGGTTTTACATGATATTTCAGTACTGGTAGACACATCACGATTAATGTGATGTTTTCAAAACAATTAGCCACATTTTGTACTTTTCTCAAATTTGTTATCCCAGTATTTCAAGAGTTTTCAAGAACAATTTTGGGTATCAATATTGTCATTCAACATTTAGGAAAACTCTTACAAGAATACAAGGAAGTTGCATATTATTTCGAGAACGGTGAATACCCCTTGATTTATAAAAACATGAAAATGAAATTTAATCTTTGATAACAATAAGTTTTATAGCATAAATAAATGTCCCATTTTCGTACAAGCCTATTAATTGCTTGTAGTGACTTTTTTATTGTGAGAGATTATTTGAATTTGTTATTCGATTTCAGTTATTCTGGGCAGGGTATATGCTTCATGGAAAGAATGAGCCTAGATTAGTATTCAAATGATATCTATTCAATCATAAAGGAGAGAACTGGCTTATTTATACACGTACGGGATAGGAAAATTATGTGTGATGCATCATCACGTCTGAACTAATGGACTGATCAACTTGAAATTTTACATATAGATTCTT
This sequence comes from Nilaparvata lugens, assembly GCF_014356525.2. Classification (NCBI taxonomy): domain Eukaryota; kingdom Metazoa; phylum Arthropoda; class Insecta; order Hemiptera; family Delphacidae; genus Nilaparvata; species Nilaparvata lugens. Next base: position 26,059,022 of record NC_052515.1, read on the forward strand.
ATAGATCGAAGATGATTATAGCCCTATCTATATTCCTAAAGATTTCTGTGGATCATGTTTTCAATTGGACCCTTGCGGAGCATGGGTTACCTGCTAGTTAAAAATAAGACTAATCGATAATTCTTCAAGAATCCTTCATCAGTTATATTTCGTGCTTGTACTGTTCAGAAATACGAGTATTATTCGTATTGCATACAAATATTATATAACTAGCCGTCAGGCTCGCTTCGCTCGCCATATCCGTCTAGCCAGGGGGCTCCGCCCCCTGGACCCCCGACTGGATCGTCAAAATGAGATCAGTATTTCATTTTGCATTTTTCATTTTAGCATTTTTATTATATGTTAGGACGATCCAGTCGGGGGTCCAGACTAAACGTCTGGCTAAACGGATATGGCGAGCGAAGCTAGCCTGACGACTAGTAATTATATAATATTCCCAGGTATAGCTCTGATTGAAGTAGCAGTGCCCAATCAATTTTTCCGCGATAAATGCATTTCAATCTTCAACTTGGTGCCAACCTAACAAAGTCAACTAAACTTAATGCCAACCTGACAAAATTATTAATTTAGTTACCAGTTAACAACTGTTTCGGAGAGGTACTCTCTCTAGATTATAGTTCTATATTAACATATGTTATGGACATTTTTCAATTATAATTAAGAGATTAAGAAGAATATACATGCTAAAATACGAACTTTAAACCCTTAAAACCACCCTTAGAGTTAAAATATTACCAAAAGATTTCTTAGTGCGCCTCTAAAGGGCCAAGTACAGCAGACATACTTTGTACTTTTCCCATTCTTGGAAGTGCAGTATCTCAAGAGTTTTCAGACTCAATATTGGGTCTCAATATTTGGGTATCAATATTGCCATTTATCATTCAGCCAAATTCAAGAATGCAACAAGGAAGTTGTATTTTATTTCAAGAATGGTTACAAAAACATGAAAGTGGAATTTAGTGTTTGACAACAATAAGTTTTGTAGAATAAATTATTGGCCCATTTTCTAACAAAAAGCATTTTTCTACATCCTGATTGTGACGTTTTTATTGTATGAGAGTATTTGAATTTCATATTCGATTTCAGTTATATTGGTCAGGGTATATGCTTCATGAGAAAAAATGATCCTAGATTGGTATTCGAATGATGTTGAAAATTAAACTGATGAAAAACTCTTCATGAATCTTTCAAAGTTATATTTCGTCCTTGTTCTAGAAATACAAGAATTTTCCGTATTGCATACAATATTATATTATATTCATAATTATACTTATATTGATTGTATTATATTTATATTTTATACGTGTATCACTTGCCTCCATTCATACTCAACACAAAAACGAGTGTTCAAGCATGTTCTACTTTATAAAAGTTATTTCAGTACCGTATTCAAGTTTTTTCTAGATTACTTCATCCACAAGTTTCAGTAAACTAGCTCATGTTACCCAAGTAACTCTTTCTCCTCAAGTTCCAGTAAACCAGCTCATGTTCTCATGTAACTGAAACCCATGATTAGGAGTTATAAAAGAACTGTAAGTATCCAGCACAAGTAAACTCGTGAGCTATATGGAATACCCTTGCCTTGTCATGTACTAAAACTATGAGGCTAATACTATTTGCCTAGCTTTCTAGACGTTGGAATTGCTGCAGTGAGAAAATTGTTTGTAAACAGCCTTTCCCCGGCGCTGTGTAAATAAAGCTCCCTAGCTGAAGTTGAATGCTTGAAAGGGGTCTAGTTTACCCTAGAACCTCCAGCTTTTACGCTGTCTGCTTTTCTTGAATAGCTGTACAGGTGTTGATGGATATTAGCTTCAATTTGCGTTAGTGGAAAGAACACTCCGTGTGGAAAATTACAGATGACATGCACTTTTCACAATTTTCTCCTAGTTCTGTGGAAAGGTAACACGGAGAAGGCTTCACATGTGTATGGAAATGTTACACTTTTGTAATGTCTTTGTGTCATCTTGGAGGTGACGTGTGGGAAATTATGCTCAGTTTACAAACAGTTTATTTTGCCTGAGGAATATGAATTCCATTTGGTTTATCCCATTAAAAATTTTTTCAGTTTATTATATCTTGTGATACCAGACTCCCTGAAGTAGTCTAAAGTGGAGCCCACTGTATAATAGCAGTGGAGAAAGATAGGAGAACAACGTTGCCGATCCTCTGTCTTGTCAATGCCTTCTATAGACGGTAGCTGATATATTTTTTTTGTGTAGTTGAGAAATTGATATTGTGGTAATTACTCATATTGAATTAATGAAGAATTTTTACAATTTCTTAGTCTTTTTCATTCAATATGATACAGGTTTATTGATGTAATATTAACTGTTCATTCTCGTTTAAAATAAACAATTGTATTTTATTAAGTATGAAATTATATTTTTCAATAATTTCATAATTAATTTCCATATTCAAGATGGAATATCTTGTTAATTATTAATCCTACATCGTTAAGAGACGATCAGGCAACAGAGCAAAGCGAGAAAGAGATAGGGCTATCCACTTTGTTGAATGATAGACAAGGATAGCAATACCATTTTTCTAATCAAACACTGCCATTATAACGTTGACCCCACTATAATCTCGTTATAGACCTGGAGTATTTTCAGGAGTATTTTCCGTATTGCATACAAATATTATATTCATATTTATTATTATATTTATATTCATCATTATACTTGTATTTATTATATTATAATATTGTATTCATTTTTAAGATGAAATATTTTGTTGTACCAAAATTTTGAGTTATAAAATGGAATTTATTCTGTCTTATGTAAGTAATTTTCAGTTCCCATAAAGATAGTAAATTTATTCTTGTTCATTGGCAACTTAGCCAGCATTTCTAAAATCGTTATAATTATGATCAGAATCTTATTAAAGTCCTTGATTCCCACGATCCCACTTGGAATTATCTATTCTCACCACAGATCTAGACGCCAGAAGTATGCTGAATCAATCCCATAATTCTAAACTTGCAAAAGGGAAATAACTTTTCTCTCCTAGTTTCCTTCTTGCTTGAACGTATCACCTTCCTTATTTACTGAGGAGAAAGAGAGTGGGCGAAGAGAAATTCACCGGCGATCGGGTAAATATTTTAAAGTAATTATGGTAAAACTGATCAGTCTGGACGCCTCTGAAAACTAGGAGAGCGATCATTCTAATCCCAGCTGTCATAGTGTTAACTGTTTCTTGAGATTTTCTTACAATTTCCAGTAATATGTTTTCGTTGGGGGTACATTCTCATTATCTCCAGGAGAATTTAATAATTGATTGTCCAAGTAAATCGGACATCTTTTGAAGTTACTTTAAATGTGGGCTAAGAGTAATATTTAGAAGTAAAGTCCCCCTTTTGAGAATACAGTAGGTCTAAAAATGGGATAGCTTGGATTAATAAATGACGATTGATTCCCTCTATACTTTGGATCTTCAATACCCCTTTTGGGTGAGTATTTTTATTATTGTCATTGAATATAATTTATCAATTATTGTGATTTAAAAAATGTTCGATTTATGTATGTTAATAATATTATTTCCTCATAGGAAGCGGTGAATTGTATTTATTTGATGATCTACCTAGATCATCAATTGAATACAATCCTATTAGATATTGGTAATTATTATGTTTCTAATTCTGTTGTAAATTTGTCATCAGGTTTCTGTATCGGGCTGAGAATTTTTATTGTAAAAGGGCCGGCGACTTCTTCCAACCATGGATGGAATCGTACGTCATTGAACGCTGATGAGGAGAGAACAAGACTAACTCCCTTTTGGATCTGTCGCCGCGACGCCTGAACATTCCTGGAAGACAACCAATCATCTTCACCCTTCATCCATCTCCGCCAGGGACTCCGGACATCGCGACGACAGCTACAAGATGAGTACTTGATCTTTCCCCACCAGAATTCAATGTGTCCCTTAAATTTTGGTCTCTTAAAGACGTAAATTTGGTATCTTAAAGACAAAGATAATCTTTAATTGAAGAACGTATTTATTGTAAAAAGTTGTTTGAATTTAAATATTTAATATAGAGGCAATCAATCGTCAAATGATTTTTATTTCGGATTCCTCACCACTGGAATAGTACTAGAAATTTCACTAACCCCTCCACCATCGGGGTCTCGCATGATTTCCAAACTTAATTATAGTTGTCTGAGAATTTAGGTTCTCAAAAGACACTATATTGTTAATTATTAATTCTACATTGTTAAAAGACGATCAGGCAACAGAGCAAAGCGAGAAAGGGATAACGCTATCTGCTTCGTTGAATGATAGACAAGGATAGAAATACCATTGCTAATCAAACACTGCAATTATAACGTGGACCTTAATATAGTCTCCTAGTCTCGTTATAGATCTATAAAGAAATTTATTTCGTAACTTTAAATCATATTCGACAATTTGAAATCAAATGCTTCATGGAAATTCATGTTCAAGGATTGATACAAGATAATTTTTAAACTGTATCATAATTAAATTTTTTGGGAAGTGTATTTTGTTATCTGATAATAGGAAGAGATTGAGAAAGAGTGTAAAACGGAGTGTGATAAGCGAGACAAGTCTGATGAGAGTAAGTGGTGCACCAATTTGCCTGCTATAATTTTCCACAGAATTTGATCCATCTCAACACACACTACACTCGCACCTGCAGTCATGCCTTAAATTGACTTACTCCATAATATTCTAAACCTTCTCTCTCCTCCTGCTTTTCTTCTTCTTCTTCTTATTCTCTTTCTTCGTATTCGTCTCCTTCATCTTCATCCTCATCCACATCTTCTTCTTGTTCTTCTTCTTCTTCTTCTTCTTCTTCTATTTCTTCTTCTCCCTCTCCCACTATTTCTTCTCCATCATCATTATCATCATCTTCTCCCTCTTCTTCTTGTTCTTCTTCTTCTTCCTTTCCTTCTCCTTTTTCTCCTTCTTCTTCTCCCTCTCCTTCTTCACCATCATCATTATCATCATCTTCTCCCTCTTCTTCTTCTTCTTCTTCTTCTTCTTCTTCTTTCCTTCTCCTTTTTCTCCTTCTTCTTCTCCCTCTCCTTCTTCACCATCATCATTATCATCATCTTCTCCCTCTTCTTTTTCGTCTTCTTCTTGTTCTTCTTTTCCTTTTTCTTTTCCTTCTCCTTTTTTCTTCTTTCTTCTTCTCCTCTTCTCCTACTCAATCCTCTTCTTATACTCTTCCAACTCCTCCTTTGTCTTCCCCTCTTCTTCAACATCCTATCCTCCTTCTTTTCCTCATCTACTTCACTCTATCCTTCTTCTTTCCCCTTCTCCTCATTCTTCTATTATTTCCCGTTTCTCAATAGTCTTCGCACATCTTCCTCCTCCTTCTTCTTCTTGTTCCAATTCTCATGCTTGTCCTTCTCTATCCTCTTCTTATTCTCCTTCGTCATCTCTTCCTTCCACATCCTCTCTTCTTCTGTTCCCTCATCTTCTCCTCTTCTTCTTCTTCTTCTAAGTCCTCCCTCTTCATCTTATCCGCAAGCTCTCTATTTCCTCCCACTCATTCTTCTTCTCCATATTCTAGTCCACTTTCCCGGAGTAGCTATTCTCTTCACTCATTTTCCCAGCTTTACTCGAAGTTTCTCTCTTCTTCTTTCTCACTTCTCTATTTGGTTCCACTTACATCATTTCTCATTCTGCTCTCTCCCAAGAGTCTTTCTTCCTTCTTCGCCCTTCCTTCTCATTTCCATAACCCTTTCCTTCTCCTTCTCTGTTCCCCCTATTATTTCCTGTCTCCTGAGAATCTTCTCTATCTCTGTCCATCCTCTTCCTTTTCATACTCCTTTTCTCCTCCTTCTCTTCCTTACATAATCCTTCTCCTTCTTCTGACTTAATCCTTTTCTTCCTCCTTCCTTTTCATCTCCTCCTCTCTTTTCCCGATCACTCTACTGTCGCCTAACAACCTTCTCCATCACCGCCTTCTCCTCTCGTTCTCCTTCTCTTTAACCTTCTCCTTATTAATCCTTCTCCTTCTTTCTACTTAATCCTTTTCTTTCTCCTTCCTTTCCTTCTCCTTCTCCCTTCCCATTATTATCTCCTGTCTCCTAAGAACCTTCCTGATCTCATACCCTACCTACTCCTTTCCATAATCCTTCCCTTCTCACTCATTCCTACCCCTAACATTCCTCTTTGTCTGGCTTTCTCTCACTCTACTGATCATTTATGGAGCTGACATGGTTGCGTGCAACTAGCAAACTCGGTTTGATGAAGTGTGATCGATTACTATGATCTCTCATTTCTCCTCCTCCTCCTCCTTCTCCTCGACCTTTTCGCTTCCTCCTTCACTACCTCCTCCTCCCCCCTCCAACCTCCACCTCCTCCTTCTCCTCCACCACCTTCTCGTCCTCCTCCTCCTTCATTTCCTCCTTCTCATCCTCCTCCACCGTATCCACCTTTCATCAACTTTTCCCAGCCCCCCGTAATTTCCTTACCTTGTGCAGTAACATATCAGTCAACAAGCTTTCGGCAGCCATTATTCAGAAGGCACATAATGGATATGTGCAATCCTTGGCTTTTCCATACAGGGAAGCTAATATTTTTTCGAATGTGCCGTATGTAAATCAAACATTAAGGTGCGTACAGATATACGCGCCGCGAACATGAGCAATTCACTTTTATCAGCTGACTATATCTGTATTTTTACAGGAACAGTAAGATACAGATATAAAAAGCTTGGCAACAGCTGATTAAAAGTGAATTGCTCATGTTCGCGGCGCGTAAATCTGTACGCACCTTTTTAGACACAGTGCCTGGTTGTCTTTTGTTTTTAATTCCAATTTATTCAATGGTTCAAAGTAAGTATGATTAAAAAAATATAAGCTAGAGACCCCCTGGGTTGGAGAACTCGCTCAAGAAGTGTTGTATTGTAATCTTTGGAACCCGCAACTTTTAATTACACAGAGTGTGCGATAATTTTGGAAACAGCAAGATATTTCTTTCACAAGAATAATTTGACAGAAGGTTTCATTGGGAATCATATTTGAAATTAAAAATTACACATCAAAAATTATTCTGTCGCTTAAACATTTTGCCCTCATATGAATCTTAATTCATTTTTTTAAAGGAAGTGGTCACATGTGATACATGTACTTCTCATAGTTCTACTTGTGTACTCTTATATTGGAGATGACACTCCGTTTATCTGTCAAAAATGTCTGGCAAAACGTTGATGGTTAGCTTAAGACGCTTAAAATATCTCAATTTCAATAATAAATTGCACTCCATCCCCGCAACCAAGATTGTAGATCATAACATTGAACTATGATAAAAAGAAGTACTATTCAAATAGATTTTTCCAATAATTTGATTAAGTTAACTTGAACTGTTCAAATCACAGAAAACTCCTTGAATCAGTCAGAGACTAATAAATACAGTCTTTTCAACGTCAATCATAATTCTATACAGATGGCATTCCTTTCAGGTGCATAATCAAAGCTTCATTAAAATATAATCTATAATATAATAAATGTTCCTTCGTAGTCTCTAGACCTGGCACTTGGTTTCTTAATTTTTATATTTAATTACTTTGTGGTGTTCTGCAAAAACACATCATTACATGGTGAGAATTGGCTTATACACGTACGGGATAGGAAATTCACGAATGACGCATCATCACGTCTGATCTATACTAGACTGATTAACTTGAAATTTTGCATATTGATTCTTAATTCACCGATGGTTATAGGCCTATTTTAAATCTTCAAGATATCAGTAGGTCAATTTTCCAGTTTGTCAAGCTTTCAATTATACCCTTGCGAAGCACGGGTTACCTGATAGTTAATAATAAGGTGGTTCGAAAATAACTATGAGTCCACTATAATTCCCCTTCCCATTAAGCACAAGACTAAGGTATCTGTCGGCATCATTCTCAGTAAAACAAAAAATTAAAAAAGTGAATGAAATAAGATATAAGGTCCATAAGACATCACTCTCAGTAAAACAAAAAAAATAAATGAAATAAGATATATGGTCCATAAGACATCACTCTCAGTAGAACAACAAATTAAAAAAGTAAATGAAATATGATATATGGTCCATAGGACATCACTCTCAGTAAAACATAAAAAATAAATGAAATAAGATATATGGACCATAAGACATCACTCTCAGTAAAACAAAAAAATAGAAAAGTGAATGAAATAAGATATATGGTTCACAAGACATCACTCTCAGTAAAACAAAAAAATAGAAAAGTAAATGAAATAAGATATATGGTCCATAAGACATCACTCTCAGTAAAACAAAAGAATCTGGGATGGCGCACTCACACAACTTTCCTTGCCGTTATGAAAATTGATCAACTGACGCTAGTATTCACACGCATCTCAAGTCTACTTATAAACAAAGATCTGAGCCAGCTGGTGACTGGACAATAACGCTGGAGACATACTAGGTCTGCTTTCTCTTTATAGTGAATCATTAAATGGAATCAACAGTTGCTAACAGTTTGCAATTGGGTAATCACATTTTCTCGAATTTCGTGCTTATTTTCAATTTTAGGTGAAAATGTTCATCAATTGTAGAAATTTTCATGCTCAATCTTTTCCACTCAATTTTTTTTGTTTAAAGTGTATCTGAAGCCTGATAATTGGGAATCTAAAATCAAACTTTGCATAGATGGTGCAGTGCTCCTGGAATTTTCGCAGATATGAGACTTGTGGCAGTTGATAGAGCTTATCAATGACTATTTTAGGTATGAATTCAATTGAAATCGTTGGAGCCGTTTTCGAGAAAATCGCGAAAAGTCCCTGTTTTCGACAACATTTTCGCCATTTTAGCCGCCATCTTGAATTTCACTTGATCGAAATTGTTCGTGTCGGATCCTTATATTGTAAGGACCTTAAGTTCCAAATTTCAAGTCATTCCGTTAATTGGGAGATGAGATTTCGTGTACACAGACGCACATACACTCATACACACACACACACACCACACACACCACACACACACACACAACACACACACACACACAACACACACACACACACACACACACACACACACACACACACACACACACACACACACACACACATACAGACCAATACCCAAAAACCACTTTTTTGGAATCAGGGGACCTTCAAACGTATAGAAATTTATAAATTAAGGTACCTTAATTTTTTCGGGAAGCAATACTTTCCTTACCTATGGTATAGGGCAAGGAAAGTGATAAATGTTTTAACGTAGTCTATAGACCTAGCACTTGCTTCTTAATTTCAATATTTAATTACTTTGTGGTGTTATGCAAAAATACATCATTACAAGGTAAGAATATTGGCTTATACACGTACCGGATGGGAAATTCACGAATGACGCATCATCACGTCTGAATCACTCAACTGATTAACTTGAAATTTTATATATTGATTCTTAACAATTCACTGATGGTTATAGGCCTATTTTTGAATCTTCAAGATATCAGTAGGTCAATTTTCCAGTTTGTCAAGCTTTCAATTAGACCCTTGCGGAGCACGGGTTACCTGATAGTTAATAATAAGGTGGTTCGAAAATAACTATGAGTCCACTATAATTCCCCTTCCCAAAGTAAATGAAATCTATCTATATAATATAAAAGCGAAATGGCACTAACTCACTGACTGACTAACTGACTCACTCACTCACTCGCAGAGCTAAAAATCTACCGGACCAAAAACGTTCAAATTTGGTAGGTATGTTCAGTTGGCCCTTTAGAGGCGCACTAAGAAATCTTTTGGCTATATTTTAACTCTAAGGGTGGTTTTTGAGTGTTTAAAGTTCGTCTTTTAACATGTATATTCTTCTTATTCCAATATCTTAAAATTATAATTGAAATGTCCATACCATATGTTAATATAGAACTATAATCTAGAGAGAGTACCTCTTCGAAACAGTTGTTCTGGTAACTAAATTAAAAATTTTGTCATGTTGGCATTAAGTTGAGTTGACTTTGTTAGGTTGGCACCAAGTTGAAGATTGAAATGCATTTATCGCGGAAAAATTGATTGGGCACTGCTACTTCAATCAGAGCTATTCCTGGGAATATTATATTACTATAAGCCGTATTATATTACTATAAGCTCGCTACGCTCGCCATATCCGTTTAGCCAGACATTAATTCTGGACCCCCGACTGGATCGTACTAAAATATGATGAAAATGCTCAAATGAAAAATGCAGGCGAGCGAAGCGAGCCTGGTAAGACGGATATGGTGAGCGAAGCGAGCCTGACGGCTAGTAAGATATATGGTAGAAATACTTTCTCACATACTACATGATTCTCACAAACCACATGAATTCAATTTCCTCAACATGCTTTACATGCGCTTATATGCTTATAATATTCGTTCCACACGTATTTTCCCTAATACTTCTCAAGATATACTATAAGGAGATGACTACCAGTGTGACTGACTACACCCAACCCAGCTATCTTCAGGAACATGCCTTCTCCAGATCAGAACTTGAATAAGGATTTCGGATCATACGGATTTTCAAGCAATGTCAAGGCTTTATTACCCTAATAAATCCAATAATTCACGCTGGCGCACATTTCTCTTCCACCTTATTCCTCCTCCTTCTTCTCCTCCTCCTCCATCTCCTCCTCCTCCTCCTCCAATCCTCCTCCTCCAATCCTCCATCTTCATCTCACCTTCACTTCCTTATCTCCATTCATCCCCTCCTCTTCTCCTTTCATACGCATCAGAGAATTTCCCTCGACCGGAAAATCTCCTCCACGCTTTTCTCCAACAGTTTCCATTTCTCGGATTTATTTGAATAGAGTCGAATCTATTCAGGTTGAAGTGATGCGTTGGGGTAGGAGGGAGGAACCCCCGATCGGAAACCATATAAAAGTGGAAGCTGGTGATAAATGATTATTCGAATCATACTTGCCAATTTTCGGACCAGAATCTGATTTTGAATTTGTTCAGTGTCAAGGTATAATGGGGTTCTCAAGTCGGTGAATGGAAAAATAGAGGGGAAATGAAAGGTAGTTCCCTACTTCTGGTGAGTAGTATCAGTACTGATGATTCAGGAAAAGAATCTAGTTTTAAATTTTTTGAATAAAAAGTTTTAATGGAGTTTTCCCGACTACAAGGGAAACTTCAAGCAAACGAATAATAATAATGGTGCCCTAAGAGTAGCTGAGTAATATCATAATACTAGAGTGAAAGGAATATATTAGTTCTTAGTGATTCAAGAATAGAATTGGCTCAATGTGAAGTTGATTTCAGGTTTCTCACTGGATAATGAAAGAGAACATACCAGAAAATAAAACATTAAAACCAAAAAAAATCTGGTGTGGCGCACTCACACAACTTTCCTTGCCGTTATGAAAATTTATCACCTGACGCTAGTGTTCCCGCGCATCTCAAGTCTACTATTCAAATATCCAAGCCAGCTGGTGACAGGACAATAACGCTGGAGACACACGGAGTTTGCTATCTCTTAATAGTGAATGATTTAATAATAATAATAACTGTTGGCAACTGTTGATTCTATTATTATTATTTGTATTATAGTTTGCAATTATTGAAATAATAACATTTTCTCGGATTTCAAGCTTATTTTGAATTTTAGGTGAAAATGTTACTGAACATTAATTGTAGAGATTTTCATGCTCAATCTTTTCCATTTGGAATTTTTTGTTTAAATTGTACCTGAAGCCTGATAATTGGGAATCTAAATCAAACTTTGCATAGATGGGGCGGAGCTCCTGGAATTTTTACATATATGGGACTTGTGGCAGGCAGTTGATAGATCTTATCAATGACTAATCTAGATATGAATTTGATCAAAATCGTTGGAGCCGTTTTTGAGAAAATCGCGAAAAACCCTGTTTTTGACAACATTTTCGCCATTTTAGCCGCCATCTTGAATCGCATATTATCGAAATTGTTCTTGTCGGATCCTTATATTGTAAGGACACACACATACAGACCAATACCCAAAACCTACTTTTTTGGACTTAGGGGACCTTGAAACGAATAGAAATTTAGGAATTGGGGTACCTTGATTTTTTTCGGAAAGTAATACTTTCCTTACCTATGGTAACAGGGCAAGGAAAGTAAAAAGATAGCAATAAATTGAGAAATATAATCTAATTTTTCTTAATGTCAAGGTTCCGTGGAGTTTTACAACAATTGATTATTAGTATATTAATGAAAAGAAAAGAGAGTACATTAATACTAATGATAATGATGAAATTGTAGAACGTAATCACTGAAAATAGTCAAATAAAATATCAGAGTGACCACCCACTTCAAAATGAAAAAATCATGAGTAATTCCCGGTTTTCCAGAGTAAGGGTACGTCCACAATGCACGCTGGTTAAGCAGGTAGTCAGATTCAGATTTTCGGCGCCGAATATCTGACTCTGGTGTATCTGACTTGGAGGTGTCCAAAGTGCAAGCAGGTTGGCAGGTTGGAAACGTCACCTGCCCGTTTGTGATCAGTGTATCATGGATCTTACAAGAGAAGAGACAGCAGCTTTACTGCTGCTTTCTGACAATGTGGTGACGAAGTTAAGACCTGTGAGAAGTGAAGTGCATCCTATTAATAAGTAAAGATCTACTTACGGGGAATACTCACATCTTTTTCCGCTGCTTCTGGCCGATGAGAACAGATTTTTCGAATATTTCAGGATGAGCCCGAACACATTTTATTTTATTCTGTCGAAAATCGAACACAAGCTCACCAAAAACTGGGCGAATTACCACAAACCCCTATTCTTCCAGAGGAGAGACTGCATATCACGTTGAGGTATGCAATGAAACAAATTTTTCTCAATTACATTATTTATTATTTTATAATAAGAAATTAAAAAAAAAACATTATTTTAATTGCATAACTTTAATCAATCAATCATGTTCACATTCAATCGATCAATGTTAAAAGTGTATTAACTACTGACATAAAATGTATATATTATTAAAATTTCAATTGCAACTGATTGTTTTTATGATATGAATTATCCTTGTAAAGACGTATTTTGTTACAAACTGATTCACAATTATTTGACATCAAACTTTAAAAGGGAAACATTGCCTTATTTGTTATGCTTATTAAAAAAGAATTTACCTCTTTTTTGTGATTTTTTATTATTGTTTACATAATTTTAGAACATTTTACTCTTGATATTTTTCCCCTAAAACTGCTCGTTTAAAACAAACGAGGTGCTGAATTTTCGGAATTTCCAGTGTTTAACAATCAATAGCCTCTAAAGGTGTGGTTAGGAGAAAAAGTTCAACTGTAAAAAAGTCTTAAATTAAGTGAACAATTCAAAAACATCATGAAGGAAGGGCATCTACCATAGTAACAAAATTTTAATAAGCAGTAATAAGGTGAAGAAGTTCCTATTTGAAATTTGCTGTAAAATCATTTGTTACTAAGATCATAATCGTGGCCGACTTAAAAAGAAACACCCTGTATTCTTGGGAATACAGCCGAAAAAGTATTGAGTTTTGTATACTGTGTTTGTATAATTCCAATACTATCATAGCCCATTTTTGTAGAAACAATTTTGTTATCTACCGGTCTTGTTTGGGTTAATAAGGTTAGCTTTTAAAGTGTTGTGGCCAGTTAAGAAAAAATATATAAAGTGATGCAGTGAAAAAATAGATGGCGGCCATTTAAAAACTTTGAATTAAAATAAATAGAAATAGGTATAACTTAATATTTAAATATCTATCACATCTACTTACCATCAATCTTCATTTGTGAGGCGATATTCCTCCAACAAGCATCAACTATGTTCCTATTAGAATGTTCTTTCATTCGTTTATCCCAAATCGGTGGATTCAACTGCACTACTGAAATTAGTTCTTCTATATCCATCACTAACAACTTATAACTTACAACTTATAACAACACGAACGGTCCGACTCGCAGGTTATCTGAAACCAGAATGAAAAATTCATTCCGGTAAAAATCTGACTCAGACAGCCTGCTCGCAGGAAATCGGCACGCTGGTGCACTATGGACGCTTCCGTTGACTAACATGGGAAAGTAAGCGGGCCGAGTCTGCCTTTATCGGCGCCGACTGTCTGACTCAGAAAACCAGCATGCATTGTGGACGTACCCTAAAATTTCCAGGCTTTTTCCAGGTACAGTATCTGCGTTGTTTGAGGAACAAGATACATTCGTGAAGAATTTATTATGGAAATCTTCAGTCTGATCTTCCATGACGAATTGCGAATAGCATATTTTCAAATTTCCAAATATATTGATAATTTTTGACATGACAAGAATATCGATGTTTTTAGACATTATTTTAGGTTAGGTAGTTCAAAAACATTGCCAATTATCATTGCTAGCCATCAAGTATTTTTTTTATTTGGATTTATCTGTACACGTCTTTAATAAATTAATTGAATTTATGAAAAATTCATGATTAACTGGAAAAATTCATGAGGAATTCAAGGTTCCCCTGGTAATCTTCATTTTATAACTATTATTTATAATATAAACGATATCATTTCGTTATTATATCTAATTGAATAAATGTATGTATCTTGGTTCAAGTGCAGTAGCATATACTTATATTTATTTTTTGTAAAGCTTTTTTGTATTTTGTTTTTGGCAAATGAAATTCATTCATTCATTCCCGGTAGGTGGCCACCCGGAATATTCATAGTGAGAAGCATAAGAATCGACTTTTACATATCGGAAGAGCCAAAACAGAAATAACGTACATTGATAATAAGCCAAACAATCTGGAGGATATATTTTGAGAATCTTTCTGTTTAATTATCTCTCTGTTATTGATTGGTCCATTTTTAAAGAATGAAATCTGTAATAGTGAATATATTCTAATTCTACTCTTGAAAATTTGCAAATTTTATTTTAATAACAGGACAACGGTTTGGTGATTTGGATCCACTCTGGTTTCTCTCCTTTTTTTAATCCATGAATCAATCTCCTTTCTCCTCTATTTCCTCTTCACCAACTTTCTCTCTCTTCCTCTATTACCTTCTGATTAACCTTCTCTCTCCAACCACCTTCTCACTCTTGTTTCTTTGGACAACCAGTCCCAATGAAACTCTCCACCCCGCCAAATGATCACAGAAGCGAGTTTCATCTTACGAATTGCTCCGCTGCACTGTAATCATTTCAACCTTTTACTCAGATATCGACTTGAAAGTATCAACTAGAGGGTATCGATGTATCGAATGTAAGTGGATGAAATGTCGTTATTGATCTTTCAAAGTACACTGGAGAAGTACTTTCGTAACTATATAACTATATAACTGATTATATAGTTACTGTAATTCGTACTAAGTAAATAAACTGATAACGACTCGAGTGAATTCAATCCGTTGAAAAGATATCGATTCTCTTGAATACATTGCAGAAAAGTTCAGTGAATTAATTATTCAAATTGAGTGAATCCAATTTTCTCAAGGTATATAACGGTTAATGGCTGTACTGTAATTCACTCCAAAAGAGGTGGAATATTGGAGGGTTTTTTCTATAAATGAGAAATGTTCTAAACTAGAGTGAATTATAATGGCAGTATTTGATTAACATTGATGTTGCTCCTTGTCCATCATTCGACAAACGAGATATCCTTCTATAGCCCCGTTGCCAGGTCGTTTCTCAATAATGTGGAAATATATCTAATTGGCAAAGTATTCAATCAAAATTTTTTAAATTTAACATTGTAAGGTTTAATTTCTTAGTGAATAAAATATAATAATGAAATAAAAACACACATTTGTTGTCAAATTCTACACAGTTTTATTTGGCACAGGACCATGGTTTCGTGACCACACAGCTTGAAAATGTGACCTGTCTAGTCACGAAACCATGGTCGTGTACCAAATAAAACTGTGTAGAATTTGACAATATATGTGTGTTTTTATTTCAGTATGGAACGGTTCTACAACATCAACAGTGACTCAGTCGAATTTTTGAAATATAATCTGATTATTTTAACAAGAATGAACAGTTCATATCACATCAGTGATCTTCTATAGAACGCGGAGAAATGGCAACGTTGTTCTTCTATCTTCCTTCACTCTGCCATTATAACATGGACTTCACTGTTACACAATTCTGTTGTTAACTGGGGGAAGAAGTTCAAATTATAAATGGAAGTTGAACTTACAATTCGTTTCTAAACTAGTTCTCTTTAGTTATTATTAGCGTTGTTTCTGCTTGTATCCTCGGGGTGATTGTAATGGATAAAAAGCAGTTAATGATTTTTCTGTTATTTCAGTTTTACTATTTAAACATGAAGCTTCATTAATTTCATAGTGATAGCTGCATGAAAATGAATCAGTCCATTTTAAATGAGATATCAGTTATAGTCTGTTGATCGCTTTTCTTCAATTATTCAATATAATTGGGAGAGATGATAGCATTTGTGAAAATAGGAATAATGAAAATCGGTGAGAAGGTTGCTAATTTTCTTGTTCCATTATCATTTTTCTCAAAGTCTTTCGCATACTAGCATACTAGCTGGGAAAATTCCCAGTATAGTTTAAATGACCAGATTCATTTCAACCAATTCAACACTATGAATTTAGTTTTATCATAAAACTGTAAGCATCATACATTAGTCAATAGTTTTTCCATTTGGATATTAGTTTAATTCTCTTTCACAATTATTTTCTTGGTTCTTATTTTGTACTGAAATTAAATTTTGTTATCATGGCGAGTCTGTTGCTTAAGCCGCCATTTTGTGATACCGTTGAGTGGGAGAAGACTGTCTAGCTGGGCCAATGGCAGGCGTTCATGCCCTTGACCAATAGCAGTACTCGCCTACTAGTATGGATTCTTGTACTTAGTTTATCAGAGACAATGATGTAATAACCGAAACCGGTCAATATGAATAATTACCACAATATCAACTTCTCAACTACACAAAAAGTATTTTACTTTTACTGGTAACTTATTTATTCTGAATCCGAATATCTCTCGCACTCTTCACTCAAGACTTCTCTTTCAGCTTCACAGTCAACTTGATCACACAAGTGTGTTGTCTCTCTCCCATCATTTATCACACCATCAAATGAAGGACAATGAATAGCTGGCACAGTTCTCTTGCCAGTGAACTAGGATGCCAGCCAACTAGACCAAACAGCGCTATTGACTAGGATGCCACAGCCAACTAGAGCTAGACCGGCCATCTCTATTCACCAATAGGTCTCACTCTATCTCTAACTGACCTCTTAACTCTTTCATCATTCTACCTCTCATCCTTCTCTTCTTCTTGTTCTTCTTCTTCTTCTTCTTCTTCTTCTTCTTCTTCTTCTCTCTTCTTCTTCTTCTCCTCCTCCTCCTCCTCCTCCTCCTCCTCTCATTCCTCTTATACTTCTTCTTCCTCTTTTTCTCCTCTCCTTCTTCTTCTACTTCTTCTTCTTCTTCTTCTACTACTTCTTCTTCTTCTTCTTCTTCATTTTCATCTTCATCCACTTGTTCCTCTTTTTCTAATTGTTGGTGTTCTTCTTCTTCCTCTTCTCCTTTTTCTTCTTCTCCTTCTCCTCATCCTCATCCGCACTTGCTCCTTCCAATAAATCTCTTCTCTCTCATCATCTTCCTTTTCTCCTAGACCTCTCATCTCTTCAGAACTACCTTGGTCTAGTGCTACTCAGTGCCAAGGAATGGAGTCGCTCCAAGTGAGTTAATTAATTGACCGACTCTTATAGTGTCACACGTGATCAACTTCCACTCTTCAGATGGAGCATGGAGTGTACGATTTCGATGAAAAAAAAAACGGTTGAAATGTAGAGGAAGAAGTAGTTTTCATTTCTCTCATTACACTTACACTTAAACTCTCTTTTTACACTTATTTATAAGTATTATTACATCATCTAGGAAGTCATATTCTATTACAGTAGTTCTACAATATTGTTTGTAATTCATTACATGTGGAAGAAACTTATAAACACTATAAGAAGAATATTATATAATCGCTAAAACTTCTAGTATAAAATTCCTAGCAAAGTATCAATGTTATATTATGTTTCATTCATAATATAAAGTTTTCGCCACACTGCACAGAAAGAAGCTGTTTTCCAGTCCCTACGTAGATCTGAAAGACATTGTTTGCAGACGACTCTCGTTTGACGTCAGAACAGGTTCCGTTCCGGCCTAGGCCGGGAAGAGTACCCTTTCCAGTCGCTAAAATGGAACTAAGAAAGGTGATCAAAAAACTTTTCATTATTATTTGTGTTCATTATTCAATAATAATATCATCTTATTGTTATTTGAAAGAATAAAAAAGTATGAACTCAACCTCCTACATAATTGAACATTATCTTTTAGGTTATTTAGACAAATCAGAATAAAAAATAAAAATACTTGGACAATTTCCTTATATTCAGATTACCTCAGATTTGTTAGAGCTATCACCTTCCACTTCTGCTTTCGGAAGTGCTTAGTAAACAACTAATTCTCATATACATATTGTTTATTTTTGTGTGTGGCGAATAATAGCGTTCGCACCACGGGCAAGAATGTTTTTCCGGTTCTCAATCTTTTCTAGTCCGATTTCGAGCCGGAAAAATCTCATTTTCTGCTCTAGGTGCGAAATATACTATTCCTGTAAGTTCAGAATCGTAGTACTGAAATTGATCCGTGGTTTGAATATGCAGCGATCAGATCACACTTTCTGATGATCGAAGAAGAGAGATAAGATTCTCCTTGTCTTTTCATCTCTCTTGAAGATAAGAATGATAGAGCATTAGAGAGAAGGCTAGACAGAGAGGAAGAGATTGATTCATTGTTTTATTTTTCTCCTGGCAGGGTTGAAACCATTTGGTTCCCTCTACCACCCGACCAGGTCAACACAATGACATAGCATCAATATAAGTAGTCTACTTCTAAAACAACAACATAAAAATAAAAAGGAAAATTGTCATAACAGAAGCAATTTAAAAGATTTTTTCAAGTGTTCTTAGCACAAGTTTATAATTTCATTTAAGAGAGGAAGAGAGAGATATTTTGATTGAGTACTTTATTTACGTAGATTACAATATATACTGGCTTATACACTTATATACAATAGCTTACAATACAGCAAAATTATTGATGAATTTACCTAATATACACTAAGAAAATAATTATTGAACTGTATGTGATATGAAAAAAGCAATTTGGGATAACTATAGATAATATTGTTATGCATCTACATAAATTGGCTGAGCTTTGAAAATATCAATGTCCATTCTTCGGAAAGAATATTCAAAATATCCTTCCCACCAATAGAACATAAGAAGGACTAGATTAATGACAACTCCATATGAAGAACACTAGGAACGGTGAGATTAATAGAAAGATTTAGAGGAAGAGAGTAGTGGAATAGGAGTAGGTGACAAGTTATTCAGACAAAATACAGTTTCAGATAAAGCAAGAGCTTGAAAATAGGTGAAAGAATATAATAGAGGAGAATCGATACGGAAGACTGGAATGAGAAACAAAAGGAGAGAATGAACATGAGAGAAGAGGAGAGACGAATGGAGTGAGAGGAGAAATTCAGATTCAGATTCCTTTATTCATGTGTTTAACAATGCATAGTTTAACTTACGTTCTAGCGTTGAAAATAAATACCAGTAGCGGTAAAATAACATGGTGAATCATATCAAACTAATGAGTTCTACAATAATATTGAGCAAGAATAATGATAAAATATGCAGAAGTTAAGGTACTACTGTAATGTTTTCACATGAAACGGTGAAGTTTGGATCTTAAGACATAAGAAGTCCATTCTCAAAGAGGGTATCGGGATACTCTCCCCTTCAGCACTTAACCATATAGAGGAGAGAGGAGACAAATAGAAATGGTGAGAGTAACAGAAAGCGAGAGAAGTAAAAGGAGGAGTTTTGGTGCTTGATATGGCTGGTATAAGAAAAATAAGAAAAGAAGAGCAAGAGAGAGGATAGAGAGAAACAACACATGAATGAAAGGGAAGGGAGAGACAAAGAAGAAATATGTGGAGGGGATAGAGGAAGAGAGAGAAGTTGGAGATGAGAACGAAGATCACTGTGATTGGGGCGGTAATCAGAATTGAGTTTGTGAGGGAGGCGCACTGAGGAACAAGCCAAGCCATAAATCATGAGGCAACACCAACACGGTGAGTAACTAGAATAATCAAAGAAATGGCTCAAGATGCTCGCCAAACTCATGAGAATCGGAGACGTGGGTTGGTGGAGAAGGAGAGAACGAGAGAGAGAGGGTGTGTGTGAGTGAGAAAAGAGGAGATATGAGAGAAAGAGAGAGAAAAAAAGAATTGAATTGAATAGTTGCCTTTATTAAGGACGGAGTTTATTTATTTATCTATTTATTTATTTATTCAATCATTCAGAATTACACAAATTACAGAAAAGTAGCACAGGCTTATAAGCCCAAAACGGTTCCAATTCTAATTTATACAACAGTCCAAATGTAGCTAGGTTATGTGTCACTTAACATTCTTCAATTAAACACTCAATTTACAATTCAAAACAAACAAAAATCATTTTTAAATTGAAAAAATACTTCAAAATTGAATTAAATCAATCACAATTATTGGAAAATTCCAAACTTTGAGAAAACTATGAAATTTTGGAACCGAAAAGACAAACACTAGTTAGGACTCTAGTTCCTCTCTGCCACACAATCCTTAAGAGAGAGAGAGAGAGAGTGAGAAGGAGAGAGAGATATATAAAGAGAGATTGATTGATTTATTGCCTTTATTGAGGCGGAGTTAGGACTCCTGGTCCTCTCTGCCACACAACCCAAGAAAGAAAGAGATAGAGAGTGTGTGAAAGAGAGAGAGATTGATAGATTGCCTTTATTAGGGCGGTGTTAGGACTCCTGGTTCTCTCTGTCAGACATCCCGAGAGAGAGAGTTTAGATTTATGTATGTTACAATATTCAATGGCTTATACACTAATTTACATTGAGGAGTGTAGATTGAGACGTCGAAAGAGAAGGTCACGCTGTTTTTGCTCCGCTTTTATTGTTAGTTTTCATAGGTTTTCATGAAGGGTGAGTTGAGTCTTACATCAAATTGTCACATAGTTGAGCTGCATTCGAATATATAATTGTATTGTGAGTTAATCACCAGGAGCCAGACAACAGTGAGGTTTTGTTTCATTTATTGATGATACTGGCTACGAAAAATGTCAGGCAACGAGGCAGAACCAGGCGAACGGCTTGGAGATAAGATAAGCAGCGTTGGCGATGCGGGCAAGCAGCAGCTGATAAGCAGAACTTCGACATCGGTAAGGCACCGACACTATTACAGCAATATGAATCGATTTGATAGACTGTTCAACGAGAATAAAGAGATGTTTCTGCCGTCGTAATTGCAGAGATGAGAGTAAATCTCTTGCGAGTTATACGAAAGAAAATTTTGCCAAGTATAAAACGGACTTAAACACTCTTAAGGAGGAAAACAATAAACTAAAAAAAGAAATAATTCCCTACGTAAATCAATGACAGACACACAGCAAGAGATATATTTGAACACAATAAAAATAGTCAATATTCCGTACAACAATGATGAGAACATCATGAATACTGTGCATAATATTGCTAATTATATAGGATATACTTTTAAGGATACTGAAATCGATTCCATTTACCGTAAGCGAAGTAGGACAGGAGCAAACCCATTAATAGTCATGAAATTTGTAAGAAATAATGAGAAATATGAGTTTTAAGACTTGTAAAAGAAAAGAAACAGATTACACAACAGATATAAACATTATGGGACAGAGCACCCAAATTTTCGTTTCGGAGTACATGTCTCCTTGAATAGTACAATTTCCGGGAAGCAACAAACAGCTACAGAGAGAAAAGGTTGTCTACAGTATTTATGGTTTCAAAACGGCAAGGTGTTAACAAAGAAAGAACCTAACGCAAAAATCTTGGCTATCAACTCTCTGGTGATTTAGACGTTTATAGACCTGCATTCAATAATGAACCTGAGAACGAGGATGATGAATATGAGGAGCCGGCAACTGACGCTTCACAGTCTTCGAACCCTTCCAACCAGAGCTCTAAAAAAAGAAAAGTTAAATCTAACAGACAAATCATACATCAGGAAAAATAAATAACTTTTTCGGCCCCAAAGCAAATTAATAAGCATAAGAATCAGGTACAGACGAGCGTAATTTTTTGAATGAATAATATAACATTTGGGAACATTGGAGGTATGTCTAACTTCTATTTGCTGAGCGATGAAGAAATTGAGTTTTATCTAAGAATGAAATTATTATTTTATGTGAAAATGCTCACTACAGAATGCTGTCTTCTCCCCCACCTAGTAAAACAAAGCTACAATACACTACATGTGAAGGCTATCAGGAATAAGGATGTAGGTCGACAAGTTCAGGACTGATTGCGTTCTTGAACAAAAAACTTGTTGATGAAATTATGATGAATCTCCTTTTGGCTATTCTTACTGATAACTTCTGATTCTAGAAAATTTGTTGTTGGATGTGTTTACTTTAGACCATTAGAACTCATTAAAGGCGGTATTAGATCTTTTTGATGCTACTCTCTTATCAGGTTTGAAAAATTTGGCGGTTATGAAATATATATTGGAGGTGATCAGAACAGTCGAATGGTCTTTTAAATATTTGATTGATCCAAATGTATTTGACGGTACCTTTGCAAAGTAGAAGAAGTACACTGGACACAAATCCATAATGCAAGAGGTAAACTACTCGCTGAATACATGGAGAATTATGGCTTGATATGTTCTTAATGGACGTTCAATTAGCGATAGAATCGGGAACTATACATACTTGGGTAATAATGGAAGAAGTACTGTTGACTTAATTTGGACGAACTCATGGTATTTCTTCAACAAAGGATATGTGCATTCAAGATAATTTTCTGATCTCTGATCATCTGCCTTGTACTCTAACAATTGAGGGATGCAGTAGTGGACCGACAAATCACTTGAGGCTGAGATCATTTGTTTTGTTCGAGTGAGTGCTGCTGATGTTTTTAATTCTTTTTTTAGTGACCTTACAAAATAATTATGAATGAACTTTGCATTGTGAATTATGAATGAAACTATGATTGAACAAACTTTAATTGATCTTTGATGTATAAACCATTATATAAATGTCAGTCTATCTACATTCCATGTAATGATACAAGGAGTATCAAATACATTGTAAAATAAATAAATAAATAAATAAATTTACATTGAATGACGGTAATGCTAATTATTCAACGAATTTTACAAAGTATGAATAATTAATCAATGAGAATAAAGATTGAATGCATTTATAATAAATGTAATATAATAATGAGATGTAACTTTAAAAATCAGCGGTGTTTCAACAAATATGATTGTCGATATAAAATAATATCGTTCCCATCAACGCACGACCGGGCAGAGACAGAGAGAGAATCAGAACGGAAAGACACAACAAAACAAAAAGAGAAAGGGATAGAGAAGATGTAGTGATAGATAAAAAAGAGATAGATTGATGGGAGGGTGTAAGAGTGTGAGGGAGAATCAAGTGAGGGGTGATGATTGTAGAGGTAGAAGATAGGGAAGTAGTCGAGAGACAGAGACAGAGAATATAAGATAAGGGGGAGGAAGTTGAAGACAAGATAAGAAAGGAGGGAAAGAGGGAGAGAAGAAGGTATTGAATAAGACAGAATAGAAAGGACGAAGTATGTGGTGGTAAGAAATCCAAGATGGAGAAGTAGTCAGAAGATAGAGAGATAAAGTGAAGGGAAAGAGAGAAAAGAGATAAGGGAGGAGGAAATAAGGAGAAGAATATAGAAGGAAGGATTGAGAGAAGAATGAGAAAAATGATGAGGGTGAGAGGAGAGAAAAAGAGATGGAGAAAGAAGAATAGAAACAAAAAAATGGACAGAACAAAGAGGAATTAAGTGATAAGAGGAGAGGAAGAGGAGGAAGAAAAGGCAGAAGAAGGATGGAAGTAATTATCATGTGGTAAAAGTGTAGAGTAAGAAGGGAAAGAGGACCAGGTGGTGAGTCACCTGGAAAGATATTTCGTGGAAAGGTTTTAAGAAGATTTGATATATGTGGAAAAAAGAGAAGATAATTGCCAAGAAAATTTCAAGGTGAGAAGATGCCAAATACGATTCAGAGAGAATGAAATGGGAAAAATTGAAGATCGGGGCAAAGATGAAAATGATGAAAAACAGACAAAAATAGAAGTAACTTCATAAGTAGAAGTGAAAAGGAACGTGGGAAACCAAAGAAAATGAAAGAAGATTCACATACGAGAATACATTTATTATGGAGAGGAAATCGTATTTGAAGCAGAAAGAAGTATAAAATGAAATGATGATGGAAGAAAGAGGAAGTAGAATGAGGAAATAAAGGTGGAACGTGAGAGGAGGAAGAAACCTGGGAAGGGGGAGTAAATGAACAGAATAAGAAAAACCAGACTGAAAGAATAAAGAGTAGAACGTGTTGATCTAAAGGTGCGTACAGATTTACGCATCGCGAACATGAGCAATTCAATTTTAATCAGCTGATGCCAAGCTTTTTATATCTGTATATTACTTTTTGTGTAGTTGAGAAGTTGATATTGTGGTAATTATTCATATTGAATGAAAAATATTAAGAAATTGTATTTCTATTTCTATTTCTTAGTATTTTTTATTCAATCTGTATATTACCGTTTCTGTAAAAATACGGATATAATCAGCTGATTAAAAGTGAATTGCTCATGTTCGCGGCGCGTATATCTGTACGCACCTTTCAAGAGAAGACGAAGAGGTAGAATTGATGAAAAATGAAGATAGAGTGGAAAAGGAAGGAAGGAGAAAGAGTTTGGAAGGGAAAGAAGGAAAAGGAAGAAGGAGAACGATAGCGTGAACCAAGACGTTGGACAAAACAGAAAAAGTAATCTGAAGAAATAGAGGCTTATAAGTAATAGCAGAAATCTCGCAGAGCTAGGGACCATCACGCGGGAAAGCTTTCTGCTTTCCCTCAACTCTGATTCAGGCTGGAAAGCTAAACACTGCTCTCACAATGCTGTAATCAATCAAACACAAAATTCAACCACTTCTTACGCTTTCTCTGCACATTCCGAGAGCGAAGAGAGAAAGAGAGAGGGAGAGAGAAACGTAATAATGGCAGAAAACAGATGGCTGCTGCCGGCAAATTACTTCCATTACTCAAAAAGCAGCGCGCTCTCTTTTTTAAGCAACTACGAATTGAAAAATATATTATAAATAAGAATGAAGAGCAGTGCACGATGAGAATTATTAGATTTCTCTGACTTTTTCGACGTTTTTCTCATGCGGAACAAACTCTGTTCCATGGAATTCTTCAAAGTTTGTCAAAATAGCTGCATTTCTTTGGACAGTTTGGAAAAAAGAAGCAAGTAAACTAGTGAGAGAATTGAGGAGAATGAGATAGCATATCACAGAAGGAAGTGGGTGGTGGGAGAGGAAGGGTGGAGGAGTAGAAATCTAGTAGACGAGGAGGAGGTTTGGGAGGAGGAGAAGGAGGTTGTGGTGGATGAGGACGAGCAGTGATGAGGGGAGAGGATGAGGAGAAGAAGAAGATTGTGGTGGATGATGAGTGAGAGGAAGATGAGAAGGAAGAGGGGGAGGAGCAGGAGAAGAGGGAGAAGAGTGAGGAAGATGAGGAGGAGAAGGAGAAAGAGGTTGTGGTGGAATAGGAGAGGAGGAGCAGGAGAAAAGGGAGGAGAAGGAGGAAGATGAGGAGGAGGTTGTGGTGGATGAGGAGGAGGAGGAGGAGGGAGAGGTAGATGAAGAGGAGTGGGAGGGGAAGGAGGAAGAGGAGGAGGAGGAGGAGGAGGAGGAGGGGAAGAAGGATGATGAGAATGACAAAAGAGAGAAGGAGGAAGGAGGAGGAGGAGAATGAGGAGAAGGAGACTGAGGAGAATGAGAAGGAAGAGGTTGAAGAGTAAGAAGGAGCTGGAGGAAGAACAGGATGATAAGGTTAATGAGAGAAAGGTCGAAGAGGAGTAAAAGGAGAATGGAGCAGATGAGGAAGAACAGGAATTGGGGGAGAAGGTGAAGGAAAAGGAGGCAGAGGAGAAGGACGAGGAAGAGAAGGATGTGGAGGAATGAGGGGTTGACGGTGGAGGAGGAACAGGAGTATGAGGAGAATCAGAAGACGGAGGAAGAAGTGTTGAATAAGGAGAAAGATATAGAGGAGACAAATTGGTACGAGGGGGAGGCGGAGGAGCGAGTGAAGAATAAGGAGTAAGAGATAGAGAGAAAACATAAGTTAGCAATATTGTTAGACTATGAGGGAAAAATACATTATTGAACAAGAGAGAGAGGGAGTGAGAGAAAGAGGAAGAGAGAGGGTGTGATAGAGTGTGTGAAAGAGGAGTGAGAGTGAGGGAGTGAGAGAGAGCGAGAGTGGAGAACAAAAGAGAGGAGTCGTAGAAGTAAGAACTACGTCGACTAGGAAATATCTTAATTGGAATAGCGAACGACCTGAGAACTATTCTAGCGTTTTCTTTATTCATTTCTTGAATCTAATAACTGTGTCTGGAGTTTCTCAAAATGAGCATTCAGAACAATAGAGCGTCAGAAAAGATGTTTTGAGATTAATCAAGAAATAAGAGTATTTCCACATTGATTCTTAAGATGTACATTCTTAGATGAAATGGTATGATATTTATGTATTCATTTATTAATTTAATCATTCAGAATTACACAACTTACAGAAAAGTAGCACAGGCTTATAAGCACAGAACGGTTCCAATTCTAATTTATACAACAGTCCAAATGTTGCTATTATTGTATGCTATAAATGTATGCTGATATTGACTATCATTTTATTGAATTGTGAATATTTCGGATAGAGAGGTATAGTTGGCCAAACGAAAATGGGTCCCTCAAGGTCAAAGCTTGCTCTTGACACCACCACCCGTCTCTACCAACACTGTTGCCACTTTGTACTAAGGGTGGCTAGTAAGAGAGAAAGTGAATGTGTGTGTGAGAGAGGGTGTGATAGTAAAGTATTGTTATTGTGGGGAGTATTGTTTGTCTGCTCTGTCCAAAGCCTGGATGAAGTGGAATATAGTCAATGTATATTATAGACTGGTCGAGTGAGGGGTGGCCACCAGTGGCAACATTGCAGTGGCCTTGAGAGACCCATTTTCGCTTGGTCAACTATAGTAAGAAATAGAGAGAAAACAATTTCGATTAAATGCAATTCAAGATGGCGGCTAAAATGGCGAAAATGTTGTAAAAAACAGGGTTTTTCGCGATTTTCTCGAAAACGGCTCCAACGATTTTGATCAAATTCATACCTAAAAAATTCATTGATAAGCTCTATCGACTGCCGCAAGTCCCATATCTGTAAAAATTTCAGGAGCACCGCCCCATCTATGCAAAGTTTGATTCTATATTCCCAATTATCAGTCTTCAGATACAATTTAAACTAAAAAAATTAAGTGGAAAAGATTCAGTATGAAAATCTCTACAATTTATGTTCAGTAACATTTTCACCTAAAATTGAAAATAAGCTCGAAATGCGAGAAAATAAGATTATTCAATTGCAAACTTTTGGCAACTGTTGATTCAATTAAATCATTCACTATGAAGAGATAGCAGACTTCGTTTGTCTGCAGCGCTATTGTCCTGTCATCAGCTGGCTCAGATCTTAAGGTGCGTACAGACTTTCGCTCTGCTCCGCAACCGAACGTCACTCCAGCAGAGCGATTGATGATCGACCGGGGAGCAACAGTGGTTCGACCGGGGAACGCGAGAAGATCTAACATCTTCCGTAACGTTCATGATGGGTGCGTGGGCGTCGCGACTATGGTTCGATGGAGGAACGAACCATACGATGGAGGGCGGTACGAGGGCGGTACGAGGGAAGAGCGTGCTCGGTGCGGGTTGGAAGAGCATATGTGTACGCAGCTTATGAATAGTAGATTTGATATGCGCGGGAACACTAGCGTCAGTTGATCAATTTTCATAACGGCAAGGAAAGTTTTGTGAGTGCGCCACACCAGATTTTTCATAACTGAACTCATATAAAATAATATGATAATATATTCAATATTCCAATAAAACGTTTAGTTTTTGAATAAAACATTATTTTCAAGCCCCGAAATCCATTGATGAATTCCCGAATTGTTTGATCAAGAGATTCAACCGATTGATGATAAAGTTCAATTGTGCCGTAAACATAGAGAATTTGATCTTCATCAAGTGCAATGTTTCACAAAAAGTTTGGAGAGAAAAGTTGCGTTGCCAATACATATATAGAAATAATCCTCATTAATCATTCGTAAACAGTACAGGGGAATTACTTTCACCATTGAAAATATTAATTAATCCCCAATCAAAAGCCTATGATAGTTGGTATACTGTGTACATAGTACAGTATCCTTTCCTGCTCAAATCAAACCTGCACTTCAGGCTACAGAAGAGTCACGACATGTCAATTGGAAAATTTTCTCATTTTCAATTGATATCTTCTCATTTACATCTGACGATTTCTCAAATACAATTCATTATTCTCAATTACATGTGATGACTTCCCAAATACAATTGACTATTCTCATCTACATCTGAAATTATCTCAATTACAAGTGACTATTCTCAAATTAACTTGATACTTTCTCAGATTAACTTGATACGTTCTCAAATTAACTTGATACTTTCTCAAATAAAATTGGAAAAGGAGTAGTTTCAATTTTCAAAATGCCAAGACTTGAAAAATGCACTTAAATACGTTAATCTAGTATTGTTGCAATGAAGTAAAAGTTACTTGATAATTTGTTATTGTGTTTTAGTATTGAAGTTGACCATTTACAATTTCATTTCCTGCTTAGACCATAGATAAAAATAATATAGTCTGAAGATTTTCAGCTTTGAACAGTATTTTGATAACAGTACTTCAAGCCGTCAATCGAAAACATTTTAAAACCGACACACACATAATAACTCTGACTAAAATATTAGATCATCCCCAGACCTCTGAAAGCCTCCACTTAAACACATATTGCCACATGATTCATCAAAGTAGACCGATTATAGAGGATATTTTCAAACTTTGAAATCAACTTCAACAGAATATTAATGTTATATAACAAATTGAGTAATGAAAACTATCGCACCTGCTATAGTGAGGTCCACGTTATAATGGCAGTGATTGATTAGCAATGGTATTGCTATCCTTGTCTATCATTCAACAAAGCGGATAGCACTATCTCTCTCTCACTTTGCTCTGTTGCCAGATCGTCTTTTTAACAATGTAGAATTGATAATTGATTAACAAAATAACTCATTTAAATGATGGAAATTCATTATGAAAATTTGAAAATAGCTATTTATGTATTAAGAGCGTAATGCGCGACTTAAATCGCTCGCGCAAAACAGTTATCACGCGACGCGAAGCGGAGGGTAATAATTTTGCAAGAGCGATAAAGAAGCATTACGCGCGAATTACATACAACATTTTTCTAAAACTACACAAACCTGTTAAATCACTTATATCTGGTGGAGGTTAATAATTCGTCTACACTGATATCCATCATGGTTGTAGTAGAATCGGTACAATTACCGACTTTTTAGGTTAAGATCTGACCAAGAATGGTTTGTCTTTGGCGAGCTGCTTATCATCAGCTGATTAGCGAGCGTAAAGAAACTCTTCTGGGCATGCGCGAATGATTTGCGAGCGTAAAGAAAATCTACTGCGCATGCGCAGATGGTTAGCGTGCGAAAAAGTAGATTCTCCTCAGAAATAAGCTGTTTTACGAGGAGAATTGAGTATATAGATTCTTTCTGTACGCGCAGTTGTAGAAAAAAATAATTTATTGCTCAATAAAATATAATTTATTAATTATTTGAAACGAGAATGAACAGTTGATATTTCATCAATAACCCTGTATCAGCTACCGTCTATAGAAGGCATTGACAAGACAGAGGATCGACAACGTTGTTCTCCTATCTTTCTCCACTGCCATTATAACGTGAACCTCACTATAGATAAGATACGTCACTCATAAACCTCACATCTGGAGATTGTTAACACACTATTTCTCAAAAACAGATTTATTTTTAACAACTCCCAGCACATAGTCTATCAAGGATCTGGTTTATTTTAAACAATTTGAAGCAAACAATCAAATCTTGAAAGAGCTGAAGTTATTTATTTGTAGCCTAGCCTACTTCAACACGAGATAAATCAGAATATTCTCATCAAGTATGTGGTTAATTTTTGTTCATTTATTACAAACTATTTTTGAGAGAACTGAAACTATTTAATTTCAGGCTACTTCAACACAAAATAAATGTAGAATATTCTTATCAAGTATGTGGTTTATTTTTGTTCATTTATAGCAAACGATTTTTGAAAGAACTGAAACTGTTTATTTTTAGCCTACTTCAACAGGAAATTTATTTTTTTATTTATTTATTTATGAACTTTACAAAGGAGCACTGATAGGGAGAGAAAAACTAAGGATACTCCTTGTACTAAATAAATCTAGAATGTTCTCATCAAGTACCTAAGTGGTTTATTTCTACTCATTTATAGCAAACAATTCTTGGGAGAACTAGATCTATCTAATTTTAGCCCACTTCAACACAAAATAAATCTAGAATATTCTCATTCATTCTTATCAGTGCACGGACCACTTAAGAAGTAGTCCTTCTCATTCATATTCAACGAAAGCGTAGCAAAATGAATTACTCGAAAACACTAATTAAAAGTTCTCTAACCGTTTGCCAAGTTCTTCATTTTCATTCTGGTTTTTATTGTTGGGAGAAAATTGGGAGATGATGAAGTGGAAGACAACAAGATAAAATAATATAACAAATGATTTATTTTTAGTACACACCACGGAGCGTGAAATGTAAAAGTGATTCATCTTAATTTTCCACCCGTAAACAAACAGGGCATCGTAGTAACTAACAACCATTGTGTTATTTCCACTCTCATTCATAATAATTATTCATTCATGTTCGCTTCATTCATCTTCACAATATGGTAGAACAACGGAATAAATCAGTAAATTCTGCGAATATTTCTTTCTGGATAAAGAGGGGACAGACGTGCTACATCTGGTCAAATGCAAAAAGAACTAGCAAAACAGAGTAGACTATTTTTGGCTCTTCAAACTGTATTATCCAATTCCAAGTTTTGTTCTAATTCCCTATAAAGTTGTAAGTTTTTTGAAGTGAATATTTGTTTAATTCTTCTGGAAAAGATCTGATCGGAAAACAGATAGAAGAAAGAGTTTCTGCAACCTGTATTATCAAAGTTTGAATTGTGAATCAATAATTGAGAATAAATCACATCGACAAAATATATAACTTGTACAAAATACTTGATGAAATAGTTATGACAGGGTTTATCTTTTTAGGTATCACATTTTAGCTTTAGGTTTTAAATGTTTGGGTTTTAGGTTTAGGTTTTAGGCTTAGGTTTTCTACCAGAGGAAATTTGTTTAGGAGACCCGTTGCTTAGGTTTTTTCGAAGCAAATTGGGTCAGACTACTGATAAATAGGTGAGATTCATCATGACAATACTGTACTTTCTGTTGGAAGAAAAATATTTGAGAAAATTTTAGAATGAATACCTGATAATACAGCTACAATTGAGGATCAAGTCCTCAGAATGGATTCACGATGATTGGTCTCTTACCTGGAACAAAAATGAATCACAATTTATTGGTAGAATTCATATTTTTAGCGAAAACACACAGTGAACGGATAATTTCAGTTCAAATGAACATATATAACAAATAAGTAAACAGTAAGAATTTGAAGTGAATGGAAACGACTTGATGTTGTGAAAACCATTAATTTACTGAAACAATTTGAAATAATAGTTTCAATTGCAAAACAATAATTATTGTTACACAATTTTATAAATCTCCAGTAAACATTAAACTCTCTGGAAACTATTAACTCTGGAAATATTGATCATTGATCAGCAGTATAAATTCATATAGTATGAATAATACATCAAGACACGCCCAAGTCTGTCTAGTCTCGGCCAATGACATTAGAGCTCAACTTACATTGGTCTACAGCTGATGGCCAATCGTAGGGCTTCGTCCACACTATAGTGAGGTCCACGTTATAATGGCAGTGTTTGATTAGCAATGGTATTGATATCCTTGTCTATCATTCAACAAAGCTGATAGCGCTATCTATTTCTCGCCTTGATCTGTTGCCAGATCGTCTTTAAAAATGTAGAATTAATAATTAATTAACAAAATAATCGATCTTAATTATGAAAATTCATTATGGAATCATTTTAAATA
This sequence comes from Nilaparvata lugens, assembly GCF_014356525.2. Lineage (NCBI taxonomy): Eukaryota > Metazoa > Arthropoda > Insecta > Hemiptera > Delphacidae > Nilaparvata > Nilaparvata lugens. The sequence continues at coordinate 26,091,207 of NC_052515.1, forward strand.
TAATTTCTTGCTTAATTAAATATAATTGATTATTTTAAACGAGAATGAACAGTTGATAATATTACATCAATAAGCTTGTATCAGCTACCGTCTATAGAAGGCATTGACAAGATGCAAGGTTGGTAACCAACGATCGGCAACGTTGTCTCCTATCTTTCTCCACTAACATTATAACATGAACATCACTATAGATGAATATTCTGCTGCTTAATGTTTTATGTTTACATTCAAGTTTTACAGAACATTTGATAGCATAACATCGACATTGGTAACAATAACATATCATTTGAACGGAGACGCCTTTAAAGCGTTTGTTGATAATAGTCGACCGACTCGCTATCTTAATTTTCTACGCCTTAAAAAGACGACAACTGCCTTGCCGCGAATATTTCGCACTTAACTAGTGGGGAAACACATGCATTCGAATGGAAGGCTTCACCCCAGGAGGCCTATTGTCCTCTAAGCCTCTCTGCTGCCTTATCAGTGCGACAGAGTCGCTTCCAACCCCGAATTCCACCCTTAGCTATTTGATATTCCTCGTCTTGCTCTTGAATTTCTCCCCCCCCCACAAGTGGGGAACCAAGGGGGTTCCCAAAACATACCCCCCCCCCCCAGAATAACTCGAGGGGGGACTACATAAAGTCCCCCACCAACTGTGGGAGAAGAAGAAGATGAAGGGAGAAGAAGGAGAAGGAGGATGAGGAGAAGGAGGAGGAGCAGGTTGATGAGGAGGAGAAGTAGAAGAAGGAGAAGAAGAAGGAGTAGAAGAAGAAGGAGGAAGAGGAGAAGAGAAAGAAAAAAGAAGAAGAAGCAGAAGGAGAGCAAGAGGAAGAATAAGGAGAACAGAAGAAGAAGAAGAAGAAGAAGAAGAAGAAGAAGAAGAAGGAGAGGAAGAGGAGAACGGCAAAGAAAGAGGAGGAAGGAGAGAAGGGGAAGAGGAGGATAGAGAGGAAAAAAGAAAGAAGAAGAAGGAGAAGATGGAAAGGGGTGTGAGAAGTTGAAAAGGAAGAAGGACAAGGAGGAGGAGAAGATGGAAATACTGAGAGAGAAGAAGCTAGAGTAATAGAAAAATGAGAAAAGGACGAACTAGAAGAGCAAGAGAAGACAGAGAAGAAGGAAGAGATGAAGAAGTTGAAGTGAAAGACGAGAAAGAACGATATTGTGAGAAGAATATTAAGAAGTTTTAAAGTAGAAGAAGTAAATGGAGAAGGTGATTGTGAAGGGAATGCAGAAGAAGAAAAAGAAAAGAAGAGGGAGAAGAAGATGAAGAGAGAGTAAGAAAAAATTAAGAAATGGAAGAAGAAGGAAGGGAAGGCGGAAAAAGGAAGGATATGGAGTAGAAGATGAGGAAACTAGGACAGAGAAGATGTTGAAGAGTGAAGAAGTAACGAAAATATTAAAAAAAGGAGGAGGAATAGGGGTAAAGAAGAAAGAAAGAGAGGAGAAGATGAGGAAACAGAGGAAGAGAGGATGTGGAAGGAGGAGAGGAGATGACGAAGGAAAATAAGAAGAGGATAGAGAAGGACAAGCATGAGAATAGGAACAAGAAGAAGGAGGAGGAAGATGTGAGAAGAATATTGAGAAATAGGAAACAATAGGAGAATGAGGAGAAGGGGAAAGAAGAAGGATAAGGAGTAGATGAGGAAAAGAAGAAGGAGAAAACGTGAAAGAAGGGGGAAGACATAGGAGGAGTTGAAAGAGTATAAGAAGAGGATTGAGCAGGAGAAACAGGAGTACAAGAAGAAGAAGAATGAGGAGGAAAAGAAGAAGAAGAAGAGGGAGAAGATGATGATAATGATGATGGTGAAGGAGGGGGATGGGTCGAAGAAGAAGAAGAAGATGCAGAAGAAGGACAAGAGAAAATAGAAGGAAAACAAGAAGAAGAGGAAGAAGAAGGAGAAGAAAAAGGAGGAGGAGATGAGGAAGAAGAAGAAGAACAAGAAGAAGAGGGGGAAGATGATGATAATGACGATGATGTAGGAGGAGGGGGAGTGGGAGAAGAAGAAGAAGATCAAGAAGAAGGAGAAGAGAAAATAGAGGGAAAACAAGAAGAAGAAGAAGGAGAAGAAAAAGGAGGAGGAAAAGAAGAGGAGGAAGAACAAGAAGAAGAGGGAGAAGATGATGATGATGATAATGATGATTGAGAAGAAGGAGGGGGAGAAGAGGATGAAGAAGATGAAGATGAAGAAGAAGAAGAAGAAGAAGAAGAAGAAGAAGAAGAAGAAGAAGAAGAAGAATAAGAAGAAGAAGCAGTGGTGGAGGGTGGTTTCGGAGCCTACACATCCCGATATGGAATAATCTCAAGCAGCGCAAATTCCCACGTATAATGGTTACAAACCCTCCGCCCCACCCACACCCACCATACCCAGCTTATACATACATACAATTCATACATATACATATACATTACATATACATACATAGTCTACAATTCAACGGCAGTCAAACCGAAATTATTCAAGTGTTCGGAATTTCGGCTGCCGAGAAATTATTATATAACCGGAGAATGTTGGTTGGTTATTAGTTGGCACAGCGTGATATGCTAGTTGCTATCTCTTGCTCTCTATTCCTCTTCCACTAACTGTGTATTCTCTTTCCCCGTCGTTCCATGAATCTTCTAATCATGTTCTCCTTTGTCTCTATTCTCTAAGCTGTCTTTTGTCTCAAATTCTCTATTCCTCTTCCACAAACAGTATATTCTCTTTCTCTAACCACTCTCTGAATCTTCCTATCATCTTCTCTTTCGTCTCTATTCTCCAAGCTCTAGCTTTCTCTTTCACAAACAATATTTTTTTTTTTATTCATTTATTCATAGACAATAGATACAATGCAGGTAAAAGAACAGGCATTTGCCCAAAACTGCTTTAAACCTTTATTTGGAATACACGGTCTAGAGGTTATGTAGAAAATAACTTAATTCACACACTATTTTGAGTCCAAAAAATGTATGAGTACTACAATAATTTTGGATTTATCAGATTAATTAATTTCAAAATACAAATCCAAACCAAAATCTTCCTTCACAATCACAAAAAATATTAAAAATTCCACTTAAATCCACAAATTATACTCATGTTAAAATTCTAAACATGATAAATATATTCCATTTATCCTTATATTCTTTTACACTTTTTCTATCTCATTCTCTTTACATTCTCTTTCTCTTTATCCTCTCTTCGAATTTTCCAATCTCCTTCTCTATTGTCTTTATTCTTTAAGCTCTAAGTATTCTTATTTCCTTGAGTCTGTCCCTATTTCAATTCTACACTTGTCCTTCTTTTGAACATCATCTATCTTCCATTTTTTCCCTAATTTGTATTTTCCTCCTCCTCCTACTCATCATCATCATCATTTGATTGTGTTTTCATTGCTATTTGAACGTTTTTTCTTATTTTGTTTTCTTAATCTTATAATATTTGTTGTACAGCATTTCAGTTTTACTTGAAATTATTGTAATGGAGGATTAAGTGTAAGAGAGGGCTGGCTGCGCCCTAACTTCGCCCTCCTAGGTTTTTAATAGAGACAGCTAATCAATCATCCAAATCCTCTCCCTCTCACTCTACTCTTCTTTTCTCTTTTTTTCCTCTTTATCTATCTTCACCTCTTCTTTCTATCACTCTATGCACTCTACAACTTTCCACTAAAATATAAATAAATAAATAAATGAATAAATAGATAAATGAATGAATAAATGAAAAAAATAAACTTCCTTGACCCTCCTAATCCTTTCTATTCCCACCTGCATTTACTCCACTCTCTTTCTTTCTGTCGATGTGTGAAGCGAGATAGTAAAGACAGAGTAAAAATACACCAAAAATCAGTTTATGTAGTTGCACTATACATGAATCGGCGGAGCTTTGGACATATCAATGTCCATTCTTCGGTAAGAATATTAAAAATATCCTCCCCACTAACTCTCCACCAAAGAGTAGAGAGAGATGGAGTTGATATGACAGTTATGATATAAAGAGTTGGAGATTGATTGATTGATTGATTGATTGAGTACTTTATTTATGTAGATTACAATATATACTGGCTTATACACTTATATACAATAGCTTACAATACAGCAAAATTATAGATGAATTTACATAATATAGACTAAGAAAATAATTATTGAACTGTATATGATATGAAAAAGCAGTTTGTAATATAATAACTATAGATAATAATCATATTGTTATGCATCTACATAAATTGGCGGAGCTTTGGACATATCAATGTCCATTCTTCGGAAAGAATATTAAAAATATCCTCCCCACTAACTCTCTACCAAAACGTTAATTTCGTTATTTAAACTAAGGATTATTTATTAATGGAAATATTGTAAAAGTTTTAATCAATATGAATATTAAAGAGAAAAAAAACAGAAAATTGATAGAGTAAAATAATTATATAGGTAGATAAGATCAAATAATTGATTAATAAAATGAAGTAGGCTGAAAGTAGATCAGGGTTATCAACTTTCAGTAATATACAGCATTATGCAGTGGATAATTGAAATAACATGAGTTTATATAATATATATATATATATATATATATACAATTCGTTCTATAACATGGTTTAAAGGTTTGTATTTGTGGGATGGGTGGGGGATGGATGTCATGTGATCGTTCTAGGGCCGGACAGTTTCAGTCATTTGTTCCAAAAGATGTTTTTTTAAAGTTAGGATGAAGCTCGCTCGGCTCTCGATGGACCTGATAGAAACAGGAAGTGCATTCCATGCACGACAGGCACTGACTAAGAAGGATTTTGTGAAAATAGTAGTTCGATGATTGGGTATCCTTAAAGTACTTTCTCCGGTTCTAGTATGTGAAGCATCTATCCTCCTACCTTCAGAGACAAATTTGAAATCATCTTTAAAATAGTTCGGATTACCGTATTTCAAGATATCTCTAACAAGCTTGACTATTCGAAAAAGCCTCTGATCGGGAAGCTTTAATGTTGAACTAGCAATGTGGGCTGGGGTGATATGATCATGGCGTTGGAGAGAGTAGACGAAACGTAGACAATAATTTTGGCAACGCTGTAGTTTATCATTCAGAGTGACTTGCATATCGTTAAGAACAGAATTACAATACATTAAATGTGGGAAGATGAGAGATTGAACCAATAATAATTTAATGTTTCTAGGGAGGATATCGTGCATTTTCTTCAATGCATGCATGGCTGAGAATACCTTTTTACAAGTTTTGTTCACTTGTTCTGACCAGTCAAGAGTATTATTCATAATAATGCCTAAATTTTTAACTGAGCTACAGTAAGGAATGTCATTACCGTCTACACTAATTTTGTGAATCGATTCAAGGTCAATATTGTTTATAAGACGAGAATATCCAATTATAATGGGTTGTGTTTTGATGGGATTAAGCTTAAGGCCATTTTTCTTTGTCCATTCCACTATCGAATTGATATCCTGATTCATTATTCCAACTGTTTCATTAATTTTTGTTATGGGACAGCTTAAATAGATTTGAAGGTCGTCTGCATAAGTATGGAAACTGGAGAATTTGATAATGGAAGAAAGGTCATTAGCATACAAAGTGAAGAGGAGAGGGCCTAAAATTGAACCTTGTGGTACTCCATGCATAACGTTTTTCCAAGTTGACTTTTTGTCACCGACAGATACACATTGTTTCCTACCTAATAGATAGGATTTAAACCAAACTAACGAGTTGTGACTGAAACCAAGAATAGCCAACTTATTCAGAAGGACTGTATGATCAACAGTATCGAATGCTTTAGAAAAATCAAATAGGGTGAGGATGGTGCATTTTCTTTGGTCCATAGCTAACCTTATATCATCAGTGACACGAAGCAGAGCTGTCTCAGTTGAATGGAATTTTCTAAAGCCTGATTGAAAGTTATGAAGCTTACTATTGTTGTCTAGAAATTTTACAACTTGAGCATGAATGAGTCTTTCTAGCACTTTGGACAATGCAGGTAAAATACTGATTGGTCTAAAATCCTCAACTTTATTGGGTGATGGAACTTTATTTAGAGGGCGAACCAGAGCAAACTTCCAGTTTTCAGGGAAAATGCCTTCTTCAAGTGACTTGTTGAAAATGTATGTAATGGTTGGTAAAACAGCAAATAACATCTTCTTGATAAATTTAATAGGATTTTGTCTACACCCATAGCATTACTATGAATACGTTGAATTGCTCTGAAAGTGTCTTCTTCTGAGATTGGATGGAAATGAAATTGATCAGTGATTGGTAAATCTAAGTTTGTAACCTGCTCTTCAAGATCATCATGTGATTAGCAATGACAACTTCGTCGCGTTGGTTAGAGTGTGAAACGAAATGGTCATTTATATTATTCAATGGTAAGTCAATTTGTGGATTCGATTTCTCTTGCCAAGCCCGAATTCTTTTATTCCCTGCCAAAGTGATTTAGAGTCTTGTCTATTGTTTGTCATAAACGAATTCAAGTACCTAATCTTTGAGTTCCGTAATTCCTGTTTAACCCTATTTCTAAGGCTCCTATACTCTATCAAACTGTCCAAGTCAAATGTCTTTTTAAATTTTCTATGTGCTTTGTCTCTACGTCCCATCATCTTAAGTATGTCTTCAGTCATCCACGGTACTCGTCGTTTTCTATTAATCCTCCTTGTCACATAAGGTGCATGTTTGTCATACAAAGTCAAAGTCCAATTCTCGAAAGTCTTGACCATGTCATCAACTGAGGGTAATGCTTCAATTTGATGCCATGGAGTCTGAGCCACATCAGTCAGGAAGGCGGCTTCATCAAAGTTTTTGAAGTCTCTATAAGTGATAATTTTCTGTTCTGGCTTGGGTATCTTATGGGAAAGTACACAGTAGATCAAATCATGTCTAGAAATAGCTGGGACTGAGATTTGGCCTGCTTGAACAACCTCATTGGGATCACTAACAATGAGAAGGTCAATGAGTGTGTCTGATTCATTAGTATGATGAGTTGGATCGAGAGGTAAAATAGTCATGTTTAGGCATTGGAAAATTGTAGTCAGTTGAAAGTAGTCAAAGTTACGATTTGTCATGTTCAAGTCGGTGTTCATATCCCCCATAACTAGTATACGGTTATAACAAGGCATAAGAGAAAGCAAGGCACTTTCGAAATCTGTGAAATGACCTATTTTTGGTGGGCGATAACAGATACCAACGAGTAATTTATCAGTACTAGATAAGGATAATTCAAGTAGCATAAACTCTGGTCTGGAACAATACTCTTGTTTAGATGTGATTAAAACTTTTGTTTTGATACCTCTTTCACATAAATTGCTACACCCCCACAAGCCTTATTTAATCTATCATTCCGGAAAAGATTATATCCAGGCAATGCAACAAAATTTGATGAAATACTAGGCTTCAAAAATGATTCGGAAATTCCGATTATATTGAAGTCCTGAAAACGGAAGATTGCTCTGAGTTCATCAATGTGGCAACTGAGGGATTGTACGTTAAGGTGAGCAGCCTTGAAAAGTTTTTTGAAAGAGTGGAGCTTATTTGCTAGAAACATACCTGCGTCATTATTACTATTATTGAAATAATCATACCTACTTGAGGGCGAGCGAGCTGACGTGTCAGTGAGAGGCATCATGGAAGCAGCAGACCAATCGTGAACCGACCTCAGAACACACATGACGGGGAAAATGGGGATGAAACTGATAAAACTTAACCTAAATGAAAAAGTCTCTTGATTCGAGTGCATTCAGCATGCCTTGACAGTTCGGCTCCCTTCACTATTTAAAGCACTAGTTCAAAACAAAATTCACTAAACACAATAAGATGTAGATGTGTGGAGTTCCGGTGATGAATAATCCTAATGGTGAATAAGACGAAGATTGAGGAAGAACTGGTAGTGGGAGATCTGGTCCAAGTAGAGATAGAGCGAGTAGGTATCCAGTAGTGGAAGAATCGGGTCCAAGTGGAGGTAAGCGAGAAGGAATCCAGTAGTGGAAGATCGAGTCCAAGTGGAGACAGAGAGAGATGGAATCCAGTGGTGGAAAATCGAGTCCAAGTGGAGATAGAGAGAGATGGAATCCAGTAGTGGAAGATCGTGTTCATGGTGGAGATAGAGCGAAATGGGATCCAGTAAAAACTGAAAAAGAGAAGAAAAAGCCAGCAGAAAAACGAAAAATCTTTGAAGAAAGTTATCAATTGAGAAAAGATACATAATACAACTGATAATGAATAATATCCCCATAAAATTGAAGAGGAATAGTATGATTCAATGTGGGAAAGAATCGAATATTATATGGATAAATATATGGATATTATAATATAATATATGGATACTAGTAGAGATGTAAGTATAGAGATGTAATACTAGTATGGATACTACTAGGAGATGGATGATAGTGAAAGTAAAACTATTAGTAGAAGAAGAAGAAGCAGAAAAAGGAGAAGAAAGTTGAAAAAGAGAAGAGCTAAAAGACGAAAGAGAAGGAAAAGTAGAGAAATGAACAGAAATAAGGCGATAAAAGGAATTTAGGTGAGAAGAGGGTGCCAACTGAGGTGCCCTATAAAACAGTTGAAACTTCGGTTGGCCAAGGGTGTAAGAATACGATCCGGAAATTTCCAGGTTAGGTAAGAGAAAGAAAAAGAGAGAGTGATTGTGAGAGAGAGAGTGTTCGGAAATTTCCAGGGGAGGTGAGAGAAAGACAGAGAGAGAGAGAGTTGATTGAGAGTGGGAAAAAGAGAGAGAGAGTGTGTTCGGAAATTTCCAGGGGAGGTGAAAGAAAGACAAAGAGAGAGAGTTGATTGAGAGTGAGAGATAGAGAGTTAGAGAAAGTAGTTGTTGCCAGAACGTTCCCAATCTTTGTCGCATGCCAACCTATACCTCCCCTCTCCCTAACAGGGTACCACGGCCCCCCAAACCCCGAAATTCCTACTTTAATTAAACGCCTTTGTGTCCGATACAGCTTCCAGTTCTTTTTCGCCAGAAAGAACGTTGAGTTAATTTTCAGCAGGAACTTCTTCACGACCCCCTCCCCCATAACAAATCCCCTCCCAAAATTGGGTCATGTCGGGGGGTGGGGGGTTCTAGAGCCTACTTTCAAAGGTGGGGGTGTTTTAAGGGGGCGGGGGGTTTTGAGACCCATAAAAGGGGGGTACGAGACCTATAAAACGGACTGGGAGGTACCTCTATCTCAAGATTGCTTGCCGAGACACTGTAGCTGACAACTGGTGGAAATAATTAGAGCGGTCCAGTTTGGTGAGGCTGACAATTTCTCCTGTTAACGCGCAACAGAAGATTTGTTCCGTTTGCTACATAATTTACGACTGTTACTTTCCCTTCAACGACATCTTTCTTGCTATTATTTCGCTGGTTGCTTAACCGTTGCCTGTGTAATTCGTTAACAAGAGATTTCAGTAGGTATGATTTGGGACTTCGAAGCCACTTTCTTGCTCGAAATCCCCCTCCCCCCTCTCCCCCCTCACCGTCCCACCTTCCCCCGCCCTCTCCCCTCCCACCACAGGGTGGGGGGTGTTCTAAAAATAGATTTTCCCTGTTCTAAAAATAGATTTACCCTTCCCCTGCTCAAGTGGAGATGAGGGGGATGAAGAGAGAGAAAGAGATATCTCTCACTCTCTCTAAAAATAGATTTACCCTTCCCCTGCTCAAGTGGAGATGAGGGGGATGAAGAGAGAGAAAGAGAAATCGAGTGAATTATTCTTCTATTTACGAAATATATCCATACGAAATTTGTGGAAAGTTTTCTAAACCATTTCTAGATATACTAGATAAATTTGGATTATTTTACACGAAGTTAGTTTACTATCAACTAGCAAATGGATTATTCTACATGGAGCTAGTTTACTATCAACTAGCAAATGAATTATTTTACATGGAGCTAGTTTACTATCAACTAGCAAATGGATTATTTTACATGGAGCTAGTTTACTATCAACTAGCAAATAGATGATTCTACATGGAGCTAGTTTACTATCAACTAGCAAATGGATTGATTTACATGGAGCTACGTAGTTTAATATCAACTAGCAAATGGATTATTTTACATGGAGCTAGTTTACTATCAACTAGCAAATGGATTATTTTACATGGAGCTAGTTTACTATCAACTAGCAAATGGATTGATTTACATGGAGCTACGTAGTTTAATATCAACTAGCAATGGATTATTTTACATGGAGCTAGTTTACTATCAATAGCAAATGGATTATTTTACATGGGGCTAGTCTACTATCAACTATCAATAGATTATTTTACATGGAGCTAGTTTACTATCAACTAGCAAATGGATTATTTTACATGGAGCTAGTTTACTATCAACTAGCAAATGGATTATTTTGCATGAGCTAGTTTACTATCAACTAGCAAATGGATTGTTTTACATGGAGCTAGTTTACTATCAACTAGCAAATGGATTATTTTACATGGAGCTAGTTTACTATCAACTGGCAAATGGATTATTTTACATGGAGCTAGTTTACTATCAGCTAGAAAATGGATTATTTTACATAAGGGACCGGCTAAATGTACTCATTTATTCCATATATTTTTTAACCGTCTGGCTAATGGCTAGTTAACAAACCAAAATTATATTACATTATATTGAAATGCACACCAGTAGGCTATCAATGTATCATTGATTAGTGATCTGATGTCAAAACATCATATTTACCTAAACCCAACTCAAAATATCATTTGAAATCCACATAAATAGGGAAGTATCCTTCATGGATGATCTTATGTCAAGACACCATAATTACTCGGGGAATTAACGTTAAGTCTTTACCTAATAATCAACATACTATCACCAGTATATTACATTTATATCTATACAACTACCAACGTATCCATGGTAAGTGATCTCATGTCAAAAATCATGCTTACCTGGAAACGAACACAAAATATATATTGAAATGTACATTTATATTACTTTTGAAGTATCATCCAAAATTGATCTCATGTCAAAACATCATGTCACCGAAAAACCTCTCATATTGAACCCCACACCAGTATCAAAGTAACCTTGATAAGAGATCTGATGTCGAAACACCATGTTTACTAAAGGATACATTCGAAACAGACTAAAACAATCATCACAAACTCGACAAATTTCATTAATCAATGACGGGCGGCTGCTGCCTTCAATCAGTGCTGACATTCCATCATGAAATTCAACCAGCAAACACTTGTTTCGAAGCGAGGGCGCCTCAGGGATCACACATGAGAAGCTTCTGCTGCTGCTGAGGAAAATACGAGCAAAGGGATCGCTCAGGCTGGCAAAGTTTGCCCAGGCTTTTGCTTTTACTTCTGCGTCTGCACACACGCACGCATACATTAGCGCACACGTATGTATGTGGGTGTAAGACATGTGCATGGATGTATGGGTATAGAGGCAGACAGTTTCTTTGGGCGTTTGAAGTCAACTGTCTGTAGCAAACCAAACCATTAGCGCGCAGCTTTCACGTTTTACTCAAACATTTTCCAACGAATCATTTACTACTTCGTCTGCTTCTTCTTCTCATTCTTCTTCTTCTGTTTCTTTTTCTTTTTCCTCTTCTTCTTCTTCTTCTTCTTCTTCTTCTTCTTCTTCGTCTTCTTCCCTTCTTCTTCTTCAACTTCATCTTCTGCTTTTTCTTCTTCTTCTTCTTCTTCTTCTTCTTCTTCTTCTTCTTCTTCTTCTTCTTCTTCTACTTCTTCAACTTCATCTTCTGCTTTTTCTTTTTCTTCTTCTTCTTCTTCTTCTTCTTCTTCTTCTTCTCCTCCTCCTCCTCCTCCTCTTCCTCCCCTTCTTCATCTTCTTCTTCTTCTTCTTCTTCTTCTTCTTCTTCTTCTTCTTCTTCTTCTTCTTCCTTCTTCTTCTTCTTCCTTCTTCTTCTTCATCATCATCATCATCATCATTATCATCATCATCATCATCATCTTCTTCTCTTCTTCTCTTCTTCTTCTTCTTTTTCCAATTCTTCTTAAGGTTGTGTGGTAGAGAGGACCAGGAGTCCTAAAGAGAGAAGACGTGTTTTCTGTTGTTGCTTTACCGTCTACATCTTCCAGTGTCTATATCTTTTTCTCCCTCTCTCCACTGCATCTTCTTCTGCTTTTGAATAATTTTCTTTTGCTTCTGAATATATTAATTTAGTCTTGAATTCATCATCATCATTTCATCATTTTATTCAGTAAAATGCATTACAAAATTGGTCCCGTCCCGCTAAACCTAAAAGATTTTACAGCAGGTGCCTACAAATAATAAAATACATAAATAGAATGAATGCTAACTTTAACATTAAACTAAGGAAAAAAAAATTTTTCGTGAAACTGGGAGTTTAGGAATCTACTAAAATCCGAGTAATTATGTCACTGGTCTCTAAGGTTATTAAATTCATGCCTCTCAAAACATTTGAGACCATTTTTCATTTGATGTGAACGACAATGTCAGCATATCGTTTTTCCAAGATCAACGAGCACAGTATCTACTTCTTGAACAGTATTTACGCCTTTTACCATATTCAATGCCTCTAGATTTTCCAGTAGGGTCATTCCAAACGGTTAAATAAATAGGCCTTACACTCTGAATAAACTCTGTTGCATATCCATACTATTTCACTGTTAAAATCAAACTTGAATTTAAAAAAAAAACCTTTTGGAGTGAAATGCACTTACTTTTGTAGTGACGATCGTTTCGACCTGTTGTTGGTCATCATCAGCCTGAATAAACTGATAAAATTGATAAACATCAATTTCTCCGAATAAACTTTACAACGGAAAATATGATTCATTAAAGTCATAAGATGCTCTTCACTAGAACATGTGGAAGCTCATTCAACTTCTTGTTTTCCTCTCCGAAACATTAATCCTTATTTGATTCTCATCCACATAGAGGAATTCTCTCTCTCTCATGTTATCACTCTCTCTCTCTTTTGGTAGAGAGTTAGTGGGGGGGATATTTTTTAAATTCTTTCCGAAGAATGGACATTGATATGTCCAAAGCTCCGCCAATTTATGTAGATGCATAACAATATAATTATTATCTATAGTTATTATATTACAAATTGCTTTTTCATATCATATACAGTTCAATAATTATTTTCTTAGTCTATATTATGTAAATTCATCTATAATTTTGCTGTATTGTAAGCTATTGTATATAAGTGTATAAGCCAGTATTATATTGTAATCTACATAAATAAAGTACTCAATCAATCAATCTCCATTTTTTGAAGTTCATTCACCATTTTGTCTCTTCATGGAAGCTTATTTTAATCTGTTTCAACTCCTACATCATACATACTCATTCAAAGGTCCTTCTCATACATTCTCTCCCTTCTTTACACTCACACTCTCACTATTTCTTTCTCTCTCTTTCTCCCTCATGCATCTCTCTTACTGTTTCTCTCGCCCACTCTGGCTTTTTTCTCTCTCCATTCACTTTTTTCTCCTTCCGCTCGCGTTCATTCATTCGGTCCAGTTGAAATGACGACAATAAACAATTGAATTCTCGGGACAAAATTTCGATTTCGGGCTGGCGTTCCCATTCACTCGGCTGTGTCTAATTGCGTGTTTTTTCGGGGCCTGAAATTTTTGCCCCGGAAAATTAGAGGTTGCACTGACTACGGGAAGAGTCAAATGTACGAGTCGGATTCTAGAGTCACTGTCAAGAGTCGGAGAGTGATTCAGAGTCAATTCTAATCAGAGTCACAGAGTCTAGAGTAAAATTTAAATTCGAGCGGATTGGAAAATATCAATATAATGAAAATGTAAATGAAAATGAAAAAATTGGAATTGAATAGAGAATGCATTTATTCAAATGCTAATTAATATTTTATTATTTAACGAAAATCCTAAATAAATGCTGTAAATCACCCCGAAGACTTATGCTACTGCAGACATTGACAACAGGGTTAACAGCTAGATGGAAATTCGATGAGAACTACTATCCAAAAATTTTTTTTTTTCAGTTTGTGTAAGGGTAAGCATTCCTGACTAGCAATTGGGAGGTACCGGTTCGATTCCTGGGCTGGCAAATAATTTTTGGATAGTAGTTCTCATCGAATTTCCATCTAGCTGTTAACCCTGTTGTCAATGTCTGCAGTAGCAGAAGTCTTCGGGGTGATTTACAGCATTTATTTAGGATTTTCGTTAAATAATAATTATAAAGAATATTTATTAGGCGGAGTTAGGAGTTAATATAATCGAAGTTGGAGGGTTATTCAAAGAAGTCATCATTCGAAGCTGAGCCTATATTGAGATCCACTTTATAATAGCAGTATTTGATTAACATTGGAGTTGCTATCCTTGTATTTTATTCAACAAAGCAGATAGCGCTATCCTTTTCTTGCTTTACAACGTTGCCAGATTGGTTTTCAACAATGTAGGAATGAATTTAATAATAAAAATATTCAATCACAACTATGATAATTTATTATTCCATAATTGAGGCAATATACGGAAAAAGGGCACATAGAACTACATGCCCTTTTTCCGGAGATTGCTTTATTAGATCGGCCATCTTGTTCTGCATATAACCTGAAAATCTCAAACAAAAATCTTGAAAACTGATGTTGTTACAACTGTTTATAAACAGCTTTATCAAGGAGGGATTTGGTGGTCAGTGCGACTATTTTCTCCCTAGGTTTCTGTCAAAATCTTCATCAAAGTCAAATAAGTTCACTATCATAAAATATGTTATACAGATAAAACAAGATCGTTCTTTGCTGTGCTCTGAAAGCTTCAATACTGTGAATTTCAAACCTATGCAACCTGCAAGGAATACCTATGCATATTTCAATATTGATTATTCAACCTATATTATATTTTAATAAAATGATTGAAAACTTTTTTATATGTATGTAACTACTGTACTTAATTTAAGAGAAATACAGCATTTAGCATTGAATAACATGTGTTTTATAGTTGATTGAACCCGAATTTGTACAAAATAAATTGTCTTTGGAAAAAGGGCACATACAAGAAACTTTTCAAACATATTTATTGGAATAAATTAGAAATGTAATAATGTATCATTATTGATCAACATGATATCAATATAATGAATTTTCATTTGCTACTAACAGAATGTTTAATTCAATTATAAAATACATTCTCCTATATTTCTCCACAGTTATTATAACGTGGGCCTGTCTATAAAAAGCAGTGCAAGGCAGAGAATCGGCAACACTGTCATCCTATATTCTTCTCCACTGTCATTATAACGTGGGCCTATCTATAAAAGGCAGTGCAAGGCAGAGAATCGGCAACACTGTCATCCTATATTCTTCTCCACTGTCATTATAACGTGGGCCTATCTATAAAAGGCAGTGCAAGGCAGAGAATCGGCAACACTGTCATCCTATATTATTCTCCACTGTCATTATAACGTGGGCCTCTCAGTAGGCAAGGAGGACAAGGCCCTAAATGGGCTGTAGGACCAAGGAGTAAGTAAGTATATCTATAGAAGGCAGTGGCAAGGCAGAGAATCGGCAACGCTGTTCTGTTATCTTTCTCCACTGCTATTATAACGTGGACCTCACTATAGAGTCAGAGTGAAGTGTGAGATTGAGAGTCAGAATCAAGAGTCAAAGAGTAGAGTCAAAAGAGTCAGAATCAAGAGTCAAAGAGTAGAGTCAAGAGAGTCAGAATCAAGAGTCGAAGAGTAGAGTCAAGAGAGTCAGAGTGGTATGAGTGATCACCACTAAATGAAGCTACCTAAACTTTTTATCTGGTTGTTGACTCGCGACAAATAAATGATTATACTGACGTCACAGTATTTGAACTCTGCTGAGTAAAAAGCGAAATGCTGCTGCTACGTAAACTCTGCCGACCGTAAATCGTTAATTGTTTTTTGGTCAGTTGGTTTAACGAAAACAAAAGTGGATGTTGAAAAAGTTGTTGGGGAAATTTGAATTGCTAACTAACGTTCTAGGTGATTGCAATGATATCTTCATTTGTTTCCTGTGTACTGAAAATGAGTTACTTGATTAGCTCATTGAAATTTGAAACAGCATAAAATTTTCCAATGATTTATCAATAGGTAATTGCAATGATATCTTCATTTGTTTTGTGTGTACTGAAAATGAGTTACTTGATTAGCTCATTGAACTTTGAAAAAACATAAAATTTTCCAATGATTAATCAATAAATTGTGTATCGAATCAACTCTCATCACTTACTTATTTTTGACACATACTTCTTTCAGACATCAACCAAGGTATAAGACAAGGGTGCAGCTTATCACCCACTTTATTTACTAGTAGTTCTGTGAACAGTGAACCTCACGCAGTTTTCTCATCCACAAGTATCTGATGTCACCTGTTCTAGTTGTGATGCAGTTGAATCACAATCCACAGTTGAATCATAATTTACTCTTGAAAACTGTTATTTGTTTTCTCCAAGATCAGAAACTCACTTATGTTAATAATAAACTCAGTTCACGTTTAAATTTGTATCCCATATGTTAATTTATCCAGTTCCGTGATAATCTTTCCGATAAAAATATTTCTCAACTATTTTAAAATTAATTTTTTTCAATCAAGAATATTATAATTTCTCCAGCATTATTTAGTTAATTTAATCATTTTCAATTTTATTTTCAAAAACCTATTGAATTTGTTTCCAAATGTGAGAATATTGATACTGATGGCCACGCATCATAAAAATATTGAAACCCTACCTTATAGAAATAGACACGGCCAGACATCTCTGTAATGCATGCAATGAATAATCCACTTGTCAGCTGATTGATTATGAATAATTATATAGTCTGATTAATCCTATCTTCAAAGTTATAATTATACTGATATCAGAGTATGGAGGAATCCCTTTTTTCATATTATCCTTAAATTAAAAAATTTCAAAAAACCTTGTGTATACATCGACGCGCTGTTGAAAAAGGAATATTCCTGCCAAATCTCATCGAATTCTATCAACGCGTTTGGCCGTAATCGCGTTACATACAGACAGACAAAATAAATCAGAGTTAAAACATAGACCTCACTAGGTTCGGTCAAAAATTCTTCAACGAATTATCAATAAATTGTGTATCGAATCAACTCTCAAATGAACTCTCACCACTTACTTATTTTTGACACATACTTCTTTCTAACGGTTGGAGATTTCAGATGTTTCTCCCTTATGAATTACATCACATCAATTAACTCTGACAGTTTGAAGGAACTTCACTATGGTGTGATCTAACTTTCTATGGATAATTTTGGCAAATTATTCTGTAGAAGCAATAAGATTAATTCGATCAGCAAGTAATAATTGACCCGATTATGTGTAAATGCGTCGGATTCAGAGCTCCACCTACAAGATCGTAGCGTAGCCAACCGCTAGAAACCAAGTTTAGGGCCAGAATTACTCACACCGACCTCAAACGATAATCGAGAGTCGGTTGCGCGGCCTAATTGGAGCCACGAATGGTGGAGCGACCACAAGTTTCGGCTTCTGATTGGATTAATTAGTTCATTTTAGCGCCACACTCTTGTGATTCAGGCAACATATTGCTTTGAGGCAACATTTGCAAGATCTTCAGATCAACACCAATGATAAATCAATATTTAAAATCAAGTAAACTTGTGCTTGTACTTTCTGTTTTGTTGTGTAAAATTTATGAACATTACACAGTTGGAAGTTGGAAGAAGACGAAGAAGAAAAAGGGGAAGAGACTCTCACTCATTCTTTCTCTTTCCCTCCTCTTTCTCCCCCACTACCTTATTTCTCTCTTCTCTCTCAATCCCCTCTCTTCACTCTCTCATTCTTCTTCAACAGTAACTATTTCCTGTTTAGTTGTGAAGGTATATTGTGTTAGTAAACCATACTGAATTAATGAAGAGCAGTTTTGGGCTAAGCCTGCAGCTCCTGTAGCTCTAGCCAGTCATTACTTTAATGATTTGTAATTGTATTTTCGCCCCACTTCGATGTAATGAGCTGGTTTTCGTGCGTCATAATATGGAAGCCGAAAGTGATTGTTTTCTGACCAGGCCGGTAAAATTTTTACGGCCCTAGGGCTGTAAAATAACCTTGAAGTCAGCTGATTCTGATTTGATGTGAACGTGTTTACAAAATAGTTTTCATTATTTGTGTTTATTATTCAAGAAACAAAACATTTATAATAATATAATCTTATTGTCATTTGAAACAATAAAAAGTATAAACTCAACCTCCTACATAATTGAACATAATTTTTTAGGTTATTTAGACAAATCAGAAAAAAAATAAAAATACTTGGACAATTTCCTGATATTCAGATTATCTCAGATTTGCTAGAGCTATGACCTTCCAGTTTTGCTTTCGGAAGTGCCTAATAAACAATTATTCTCATATATATATATATATATATATATATATATATATATATATATATATACATATATATATATATATATATTGTTTATTTTTTTGTATGGCGAAAATAACGTTTACACCATGGGCAAAAATGTTTTTCCGGCCCTCAATCTTTTCTAGTCCTCGGCCTACGGCCTCGGACTTGAAAACCGATTTCGAACCGGAAAAGTCTCATTTTCGGCCCTAGGTGCGAAATATAATATTACGAATAAATGAGTGAAAAGACTTGATATTGTCAAACCACATACTTTTCAAAAGTCGAGATACCGGTTTCGGTTGTTACACCATTATCAATCACTGGGGAACTTAAACTAAAGTAAAAAGTAGCAATAGCATATTTAAACTAACGGCCGAGCACCGCTATCAATGGAATACGTTAAAGCCAAGGTGAAAGTCTGCCATTGGTCCAGACAAGCCCCTCCCCATTGGCAGCTCATAGAAAATGGCGATTCAAACAACAAACAGCATTGGAAGATAATTATAATGAAATAATAACTATAACTATAATGTGCTATAATATAACAAGTACAATTTTATTCTATCACAACACAACTAGTTTCAACTCTTCAAGAACCATTTTCCAAAACTTTTGTACCATTCTACACAACTTATTGTACATAGTAACTTGTTGTTCTGTGAACAGTAGATCTCACGCAGTTTTCTCATACACAAGTATCTGATGTCACTAGTTGATTCAGTCGAATTACAATTCACAGTTGGATCATAATTTACTCTTTAAATTGTTATTTGTTTCCTCCAAGATCAAAACTCACTGATGTTAATAAATTCAGTTCACGTTTGAATTTATATCTCATATGAAAATTTATCCAGTTTCGTGATAATCTTTCCATCTCATGAAAATATTTTTCAACTATTTTAAATTAATTTTTTCCAATCAAGAATATTATAATTTCTCCAGCATTATTCAGTTCATTTAATCATTTTTCATTTTATTTTCAATCACCTATTAAATATGTTTTTAAAATGTGAGAATATTGATACTGATCATAAAAAATATTAAAACCCTACCTTGAAGAAATAGAGACGACCAGACATCGGTGTAATGAATGCAATGAATAATCCACTTGTCAGCTGATTGATTATATGAATAATTCTACAGTCTGATTAATCCGATCTTCAACGTAGATGATATATATAGTTTTATCAGAATTAATAAAATAATGTAAAAAATCTTAATCAATGAAGTGTTTTTAGTGATATCAGAGTATGGAGGGATTCCTTTTCTTTTCATATTATCCTTAAAATGCAAAATTTCAAAAAACCTTGTGTATACATCGACGCGCAGTTGAAAAAAGAATATTCCTGCAAAATCTCATCGAATTCTATCAACGCGTTTGGCCGTAATCGCGTTACATACAGACAGACAAATGCAAATCGAGTTGAAACATAGACCTCACTACGTTCGATCGATTATCAACACATTTCAAAATAATACAAATATATTACCATTTAAAAGCCTAACTCCTCTAAACTTTTTTTTCACCTTTAAAATCTAATTGAACAGAACCAGAGAAAACTTATATTCAAGATTATTTTACTCTATGAAAGCCACTGAGAGATTCACTTTAGACTGTCAGCAGTCCTTAAGAAATAAGATACATGTTGCGAATTCAATTAACGCTGACAATTCCTTTTAGATTATGTTCATACCCTAGGAACTAGTATCTAGACAAATTTAAACTCGCAGTACTGAGGCCCTCCCATCTCACTATGATATCTTCTCACAGTGGTGAATGGTCACTAGAATATAAATCAGACCCACCATAATATATATTTCATTAAGGGCATGCCAACCAAAGGGAAGATGGACGGATTGAAGATCAACGGAACCCGCCTTTATACTCAGTGGATGCTATAGATAACTTTAGATATCTTAGATAGAGGGAGGAGGATCCTGTAGATACTATATGTCAGATAACTATGGATGCTTTAGATAGAGGATTGAGGCTACATTTACTATAACTATAGATGCCGTAGAAAGGATTGATGTTTGAAACTATAACTATAGATGCCATAGATAGAGGAATGATCCTATAGACACTATATCTATATAAGTCTGATAACTATAGATGCCTTGGAAAGGATTGATGTTTGAAACTATAACCATAGATAGAGGAAGGATTCTACAGACACTATATCTATATAAGTCTGATAACTATAGATGCCTTGATAGTGAAACGTTCCTCGCTATAAGACAGTGACTGTATAGTGATAGTGTAACCGCTGTAGTAACCTTTGATTGAAAAGCAGTGAATTGAGACGGAGGTTTGCCGGAATGAATACGCTATTCGAGTCGTGGCTATTTGTGTGTGAGAAGGTAGGGGTAGCAGGAAGGGTTTTCCGGGTCCCTAATTGAAATTCTGAAGTGTGAAAGGAACAAGACTGAGTGGCCAGGTTTCCTAGTAGTCAGGTTTCAATTACATTTGCAAGGTAGTGTGCATGATACGGGTCAAATAAGCTCCATTCAGCGACGGATCGACAGGAGATGGGATGGATGGGTGACCTAAAAGTTCCAGGAAGTGGTTACACTTCGAAATTCATCAATTGGACTCTTCATTGTATCAGAAAAATAGCATATTAGCCTTTTCAATTGAGTTCAGTTTATTATTATTAGACGAAAATCCAAATTAAATGCTGCAATTCACCCCGAAGACTTCTGCTATTGAAAATATTGACAACAGGGTAAACAGCTAGATGGAAATTCGATGAGCGCTACTATTCAAAAATTATTTGTCAGCCCGAGAATCAAACCCGGGAATCTTCGGGGTGAATTGCAGCATTAAATTTGGATTCTCGTGTTTGATAATAATAATTAATTAATTAGCATTTGAATAATTGCAATATCTCAGCAATTTCCATTATTTGTAGTTCAGGTTTTCAATCAAATTATTTTTATAAATTTATTGAACAAGAGTAGCGAGCTCTTGTTAATAATAATAATTTATTTTTGTCAAAGAACAATATTACAAAATTTAGACAATGTCAGAGTAATCAAAAAAATCAACAATAATAATTTGTTTATTTCTAATTTATATTTTCAGATTGTGATTTGGTGTAGAGAATTGAAATGGACATAACCTATGTATAATATTTGGACAATTTGAAACTAAATAAGGAAATTGAAGAAGTTTTGGGCAATAGCCTGTTTTTTCTTTCCCGATCATTGTATTGTTTGTGCTAACCTAATAAATAATTTGGGTTGAAATCCCACTCAGTACAAACTTATACCATCTAGGTAGCTCCAGAGAAAACTCCTATATTGTATTCTGTGGTAGCTCATAAGTAACAATAGTTATTTGTGCATCTAGGGACTAAAGTGCAACTTTTTCTCCCTGAGGGAAACTGTTGTCGCCCGATGGCGTAGCCGAGGGCGACAATTTCCCTGAGGGAGAATAAGTACTTTAGTCCCGTGATGCACACAACATTTTTCCTCCACCTACACCAATACCTATAACAATGAATAATTTTACTACATCTTCACGCTTTCACACTATTTCAGCTCTATTTCGATTGTTAGGTTATGTTCAACCGTTGGTGGATATGAAAAAGTACACACCTCTAACGTCATTAGAGGTGTGTACTTTTTCATATCCACCAACGGTTGAACATAACCTAACAATCGAAATAGAGCTACTTATTTCCTAGAGCTAAAATATTCCAAAGATCGAAATAGAGCTCTTTTACTTTTCCTCTACCGACCACGACAGTGTTGCCACATTCCTCATTCTTCAATCGCGGCGTTGTCGGACTTCTTCCCATGTTAATCTTATGGGTTTATTTTTACTCCCTTGGGAGTAAAAGTGATCACTTTTCCCGCTGGGAATTATTTTTAGTCCCATGGGAGGAAAAGTAGTACTTTAGTATTCGATTCCAGGGTGTAAAATGAGACTTTTGATAGTAGGTGGAGGAAAATATAATTTTATACACACTCTTTCATACACCTGCTCTTTTTCTCTCTCTCGCTCAATCACCCACTCTCTCTCGCTATTGTAACATAATCTCTTGCTATTCTAATCGAACCTCTCTCTCTGTCTCTCTCGCTATCCAATTATTCTTCTCATCATCTATGTGATTCAATTTTGCAATTAATTTATTTATGTAATTTGCATTTTGTCATAGGTCTCTTCAGACCTGGCGAAGGAGAATGAAATCAATCAATCAATCTCTCTTTAAGTAGAGTGTTAATTATTATTAAGAGAATATATTTTCCAATTTTTCTTAAATAATATTATGTTCGATGTTATTCCTATGTTTATTGAAGTATGCAAATGTCCACTAATCTGTTTTGAAATTCTAGAACTATATTGAATTTTTTGAAGTATCTTGGTTACATTATATGATTAACTATATCACATTAATTGTATGATTGTTTATTTCATTCATCTATGAGTATTGTACTGGTCTTGATTATAATTATTATGAAAAGCTGAATTAATTCTAAAATCATGTTAAATATAGTAAGGAATGTTTGAACTCGTGGCTAGAACACAAGGTTTCCTTTTGCTATCCACGCGAATTATTTATTTATTTTCTTGTAACACTGTTGTTATTTGGTGTATAAATTCAATTTGATTGGTGGATTAGGTGATATTCTTGAGTATCATTTTCCAAGGATGGACTCATTACCAATAAAGAATAACCTATAAAATTCAAGCCTATTGATTCACATAATTTGCAGATTTCAAAATCAGTACCATAGTTCATGAGCCAGTTCTCCAACACAGGAGCTCACTAGTTAATCGTATGATGGATTCATGTAATTCCTCAATTTAAGGATGTATGTATGCTAAACCTCATTTAATCTCACAATGATGAAATAATAATTATAATGATGATGATGATGATGATGGAATAATTTCTCCACATAAGGATGCATGTATGCTAAACCCCATCTAATCTCACAAGTCAGGAAAGATAAAACAGACACAGTAATCACTTAATAATGATGAAATAATAATAATGATGATGATGATAGTTATAATGATAGAATTAATTCCTCCACGTATAAAGACAAATGTATGCTAACTCCCATCTCACAAATCAGGAAACATAAAACAGCCACAGTAATCACTTAATAATGATGAAATAATAATGATGATGATGATGATAGTTAAAATGATAGAATTAATTCCTCCACGTATAAAGATAAATGTATGCTAACCCCCATCTCACAAGTCAGGAAACATATAACAGTGCAGCCATAGTAATCACATAATGGATAAATTCCTGTACGCCCTTACAGTAGCAAACATTTCAGCTGAAGCCATTTAATAATCACTACACACTCGCATCGTTTATTCAGCTAAGAAGCGCTCTGCAATTGAGAAAATACTCAGGACACCTTCTAAGCTTCGAAGAAAACTAAGAGAAAAAATAAGAAGAAGAGGAAGAAGAAGCGAAAGCAGAAGGAGAAGAAGGAGAAGAAGAAAAGAAGAAGAAGAAGAAGGAGAGGAGAAAGAAGAAGAAGAAGAAGAAGAAGAGAAAGTGAAAGAGGGTGAGGAAGAGGGAGAAGGGGGAGAAATAGAAGAAGAGAATGGAGAGAGAGTAGAAGATGAGGGAGAAGAAAAGAAGAAGTGGAAGAATAAGAATAAGAAGAAGAAGAAGAAGAAGAAGAAGAAGAAGAGAAGAAGAAGAAGAAGAGAAGAAGAAGAAGAAGAAGAAGAAGAAGAAAAGAAGAAGAAGAAGAAGAAGAAGAAGAAGAAGAAGAAGAAGAAGAAATCGTCTTAGGACACCTTCTAAGCTGTTTCACACAGTGTGCTCTGGGAAAAGGAATATTTGAGCAAGTACACTCTAAGTAGATTAATGCACTTCAGCTTCCAACTTGTTTACAGCTCTAGTACACACGTGGATGCTACCACCCTTAAGGCTAGGGTAGGAGAAAGAGTTGAAAGATGCAGGTTGTAAATGTCTATGTACTAGATAGGCTGCAGCTCCAGTAGGTTGGGTAAGAGGTTGGTTATAGGTGTACCTGAACATCGAAGGTTTAGTAGTTGACTTTCAATAAAGAATTGAATACATTACATGAAAATGCATTTCTCTCTTGATTCAGTTCCATTTTATAGTAATTGCAGAAACTGAGAGAAAAAAACAAACAAAGTAAGAGAGGAAGAATGAAATGAATTTCCAACTACATAACCTACTGTAGTGGGCAGCTTTATGTGGCTAAGAGAATGTGACAGTACTTGTGAAACAAATGTTCAATTACATCACCTGAATTAATTTTGAATTATTGCAATGTAATCGTGATGATTATTGATTGGGTTCATGTGAACAGGTGTAGAATTAGGACTTTTCCAATCAGACTCTTGTGCTCATTTAGTTCAATTTTCTGTGTGACTTTTTTGTCGTGAGAAATTTATTTTTCTGTTGAAATATGATTCTCTCACATTAGGATTTTGCTAACTTGCGTCCGGGAAGAACGTTTTCGATTATTTGCTATCCAAATTTGAATTAGATTAATTCATTTAATAAAATTCTCAAGTAAATAGAAAGACTAAGTGTGTTGTTTAATAAAGTCCCATGACTCGCCCATTAGTATTCTGAGATCTCTCTTCTACCCCATCTGGGGCGGTTACAGTCTCCAATCTCTTGGAAAATCACGATTGAATATACAGTCATATTCTGTGTTTGTTGAAGATATTGGAGTTGTTTCAGATTTCTATCTAGTGTACCTTCCACATTATCAGATTGATAACTGAATAATTTTGTATTGGATGAACCATTTGATATTGTCAATACGACCGATTTGTTGAACAGATTTGAAATTCTAGTTTCGTTCGTCGCAACCATTATACTCTTATATTTCTATTTATATTAAAAATGATATGATATAGAAATTAATGAAGTTCCATCAAATTATTATTAATGCAGGAGTGTTTCATAGGAAAAATTTTACACTATTTTTTATAAATGCCGAATTATTCATTTAATCCCCCATTGACGTGTTACACCAATTCGTTTATGGTTAGAGTTATAAAAAGCTAGAGTATACAAACTAGACAACTGGAGTATGATTTGAATTCCTAGACAAAACCCCCCCATCAAACTAAAGCGCGGCTTGTAAAAAGAAGCAACAGATAAACAAGCCACTCCGCGATCTTTTATCATTCTGTATTGGAAGACCGGCAAACTCAACGGAATCCTACGTTATTCATTTGAAACTTCCACGGGAGTTCTATCACGCAACCTGGTGTGTAAAAAAGACGTATTTCACATTTAATTAAGTGCGTTTTGATTAAATAATGTACATCCATTGAGACCCTAACGCCCCCGCTAATCTAATCAGATGCATGTTTCCAAGGGTGAGTTACTTGTCCTTATATCTGCTAAGGGTGAAAGAGTTAGTTGTTTTCATGTTCAGAATATATTTAATGGAAGTGCTTGAATCGGACTTTATGTAGATGGCGTGTGGTCTATGCTAATACTAAGCTACACTAGTCTCCTCCATATTGTATGGGATAATTCCTAGATGGAATATCAGAGCGGAATATGGAGAATCTTATCAGAACTATATAAATATAATAAATACCATGGATAATTCAGAATAATTTCTAGATGGAATATCAGATCAGAAAATAGAGAATTTGTAGATGAAATAACAGAACTTATATAAATATGATGAGATGACAAGGTAAATTTGAGACACTTGTGTAATATTTCTACCGTTCTTCAATAGAACTCAGACTCCAAACTACCTATTCTATCTATTTACAATGCAAATAACACTAATGTAATAACATTGGAGGATAAAATAATAAGGTAGTCCTTGTGCTATTTTTCTTCCAAATTTATAGGTGACAAAGTCCAAGATAAGGTTAGAATTTCACGTGTACAATTTTTATAAAATCATGGTCCTAAATAAACATTAAAACTATAAATTTTGAATTTAGATGACTTAAATTGATAAATTAATTAGAAATATTAATACCTTGAAGTAAAGTTCACTGATAATAAAATTTCATTATGGTTTATTTCATTGTAGTTTCAAATATTGTTTGTTTCAACATTTTGTGAAACCAACAAGTTCAAAACAGATTAAATATAAATTTTGGGTGAGGAATTTCAGATGGGAGGAATATTAGACTACAACTTACTTCGTTTAATTATAGCAAGGATATTCTGTTTGATACACTGGACATATTTCGTATGATATTATCTTAACAGAGATATTATCTCTGTTCATATTTGTGCATTGAATTTCTTCCCATCTCCTTCATTGAAACTGATTCCTAACTACCTCAAGAAAATGGGAAGCATTTGTGAAAGTTTTGAATTATAGAAATAGTGACATTGACGAGAATTGCAAAAGTAATTCAGGAATTCATCACAGTTGAAGGACATTTCAAGAACATATCGATCGTATTTCAATAAGGCATTTTATGGAGCTCTCATGAAGTCAATGAAAAAAAGATTTCAACAAGATATCGATCGTATATCTATATATAAAAGCGAAATGGCACTCACTGACTGACTGACTGACTGACTGACTGACTCACTCACTAGCAGAACTAAAAATCTACCGCACCAAAAACGTTCAAATTTGTTATGTATGTTCAGTTGGCCCTTTAGAGGCGCACTAAGAACTGTCTTTTGACAATATTTTAACTCTAAGGGTGGTTTTTAAGGGTTTAAAGTTCATCTTTCAGCATGTATATTCTTCTTTTTCTCTTAATTATAATTGAAAAATTTCCATACCATATGTTAATATAGAACTATAATCTAGAGAGAGTACCTCTCCGAAACAGTTGTTAACTGGTAACTAAATTAATAATTTTGTCAGGTTGGCATTAGGTTGAGTTAACTTTGTTAGGCTGGCACCAAGTTGAAGATTGAAATGCATTTATCGCGGAAAAATTGATTGGGCACTGCTACTTCAATCAGAGCTATTCCTGGGAATATTATATTACTCGCTTCGCTCGCCATATCCGTTTAGCCAGACGTTAAGTCTGGACCCCCGACTGGATCGTCCTAACATATGATAAAAATGCTCAAATTAAAAATTCAGGCGAGCGAAGCGAGCCTGCTGATCTTATTCTTGGACGATCCAGTCGGGGGTCCAGGGGGCGGAGCCCCCTGGCTAGTCGGATATGGTAAGCGAAGCGAGCCTGACGGCTAGTATTCTATAAAGGCACAAGGCATTGTATGGAGCTCTCTTAAATTTAGTGGAATATAATATCAAACAATTGTCGATGTATTCCCAAAGAGAGTTGAAAATTGATTATGAACTTCTTACAAATGGCTCCTAGGCAATCTGTAATCTACTAGCATTGGTTACATGCTCTTTTCAAATTACAATTTCCATTTTAGAAATTTACAACAACTGAATTGACATTTCTAACAACAATGCTCATGTCCGAATTAACTCCACATGAATCGATAGGAATTGAAAGAAAGCTTATTTGGTAGCGGAACAGCTCAAGCTATAAACAAGACTTGAAAAAATTTATCCAAGCACGTACGGAAAAGCAATTTGTAGCAACAATAGGACCATTCTCGGTCAGAGGGGTGGTTATGTTGAGGTAAGATACGATCTAGTATAAAAATAATTTAGGGTCTCTAGTTTTTCGTTTATTCTTTTCGGTCACTGGAGAACTATGGTACGATAGTAATTCCATACAATACAAAACTCTTTGAAAATATGTTGAAATGGATCACGTTTTTCCAAGATCAAATAATGTTTGTCCTTCACTGTCACTAAAAACTATGGTATGGTAGTGTGGTCACTGAAGAACCTTGGTATTATAGCAGTTCCAAACAGAATGGATCACGTTTTTTAAGATCGAATCATGTTCGTCCTTCAAAAAACTATGTCAAACTTTTATCACTAGAAAACTATGGTACGGTGGCAGTTCCAAACAAAACTCTTGGAAAATATGCTAAAAATGGATCACGTTTTTCCAAGATCAAAAATAATAATGTTTGCCCTTCACGGTCACTAAAAGCTATGGTACTGAAGTGCGGTCACTGGAGAACTATGGTATGGTAGCAGTTCCAAACAGAACTCTTGACATAATATTCTAAAAATCTGGTGTGGCCCACTCACATAACTTTCCTTGCCGTTATGAAAATTGATCACCTGAAGCTAGTGTTCCCGCGCAAGTCTACTATTCAAAGATTTGAGCCAGCTGGTAACAGGGCAATAACGCTGGAGACACACATGAGGTCTGCTATCTCTTCATAGTGAATGATTTAATAAAATCAACAATAATTTGCAATTGAATAATCACATTTTCTCGAATTTAAAGCTTATTTTCAATTTTAGGTGAAAATGTTACTGAACATTAATTGTAGAGATTTTCATGCTCAATCTACTCCACTTGATTTTTTTGTTTCAATTGTATCTGAAGCCTGATTTGGGAATCTATCTGCATTGATGGGGCGGAGCTCCTGAAATTTTTACAGATATGGGACTTGTGGCAGTTGATAGAGCTTATCGATGACTATTTTAGGTATGAATTTGATCAAAATCGTTGGTGCCGTTTTCGAGAAAATCGCGAAAAACCCTGTTTTTGACAACATTTTCGCCATTTTAGCCGCCATCTTGAATTGCATTTGATCGAAATTGTTCGTGTCGTATCCTTATAGTGTAAGGACCATACGTTCCGAATTTCAAGTCATTCCGTCAATTGAGAGATGATATATCGTGTACACAGACATACATACACTCATACATACACACACACACACACACACACACACACACACACACACACACACACACACACACACACACACATAAAGACCAATACTCAAAAACCACTTTTTTGGACTCAGGAGACCTTGAAACGTATAGAAATTTAGAAATTGGGGTACATTAATTTTCTTCAGAAAGCAATACTTTCCTTACCTATGGTAATAGGGCAAGGGAAGTAAAAATGGATAACGTATTTCAAGATCCAATCATGTTTTTCCTCTATAAAACTATGTCAAACTCTTTTCACTTAATAACTATGGTACGGTAGCAGTTCCAAACAAAACAAAACTCCTGAAAAATATGCTAAAAATAGATCACGTTTTTCCAAGATCAAATAATGTTTGTCCTTCACGGTCACCAAAAACTATGGTACGGTATTGCGGTCACTGGAGAACTATGGTATGGTAGCAGTTCCAAACAGAACTCTTGACATAATATTCTAAAAATGGATCATGTTCAAATCGTTGAATATCACTTTAAATTCTCAGCAATTATTGACTATTTCTTTTTACAATCAGAAAAATCTATTATGAACATACAGTATAAACATTGTGCTGATCTGAATCGATCTATGGTAATAATAGGAATTGAAAGAATAGAAAATGTCATGGCATTCCAAGTAGTGATGTCTGTGTATTAGAACTGCTGAGTTGATAATGCATACTACTGAAAAAAAGTCATGAATAGCTCAGAGCTCAGACCAGCCTGGCGACTTTGATGCTTTTGAAACCGGAATCTTGTTTTATTTTTATTAAAGAATGATACGGAATGAAAACCATGTATCATAGTACAAAGCTTTGTATCATGAGTAAGATTGACAATCATGGCTTGTCGATTTTAGTTGCTGACCTAAATCCTCATTCCTCAGTCGTAGAACTATGGACCAAGCGCGAGCATTTGCCTTTTATGTCATATACCGTCGACACAAACTTATGAAATTTATGAAAAGCTTGATAGCTTGAATAGTGATCTGATATTTGTTACACGTTTTTATTCTAAGACATAATATGTCTTGTAGACTAATTTTTAATGTTTCTTCAATCGGCAGGAAAACTTTGGTTTTTCAAAGTTATCTTACTCCCTTATTTTGGGGTATTTCCAGAAATCAAGATAAATAACCTACCAAATTTCCTACACGAATACAGTGTAAGTTGTATTATAATAGCTAGATTACTTACGTACTGTATAGTACAGTACCTGTTCGTTTTTACCGTATAATTATATGATAATAGAAAGCTTTATTAAAAACAGCCATAACTTCCTTGTTTTCGGATATTTTCGAAAACGGGACTTACGCTTTAAAGAATTTGGGGTCGCTGAATCCAAATCCGAAATCAGAAATCTTCTATCTATATTTTTAAGGAAGTTAGACTTTGAGAAAAAAGTGATGAGTCATACTTTGTAGAAACGGCGGCGTAGTTGTTAGATCTTGCCTCTGCTTGCCTCGAGGGGAAAAGACGTGACAAAACGAGGTTCCTGGATAGGAGTCACCATGTGAAAGACACGATTTGACTCAATGTACTTCGACAAAAAAACGAGAACACTGTTCAGTGTTCAAGTTGCACGTCTCCTATCGTGTGAAAGAGGCCGTACGGTAGCAGTTCCAAAGAAAACAGAACTCCTGAAAAATATGCTAAAAATAGATCACGT
Source organism: Nilaparvata lugens (assembly GCF_014356525.2). NCBI lineage: Eukaryota > Metazoa > Arthropoda > Insecta > Hemiptera > Delphacidae > Nilaparvata > Nilaparvata lugens. The sequence continues at coordinate 26,121,868 of NC_052515.1, forward strand.
TTTTCCAAGATCAAATAATGTTTGTCCTTCACGGTCACCAAAAACTATGGTACGGTATTGCGGTCACTGGAGAACTATGGTATGGTAGCAGTTTAACAGAACTCTTGACATAATATTTTAAAAATGGATCATGTTTTTCAAGATACAATCATGTTTTTCCTCTAAAAAACTATGTCAAACTTTTGTCCCTAAAATAACTATGGTACGTTAGCAGTTCCAAACAAAACAAAACTCCTGAAAAATATGCTAAAAATGGATCACGATTTTCCATGTTTGTCGAAATTCTTGGAATGCCTTTTTCCGAGCCGAATGAAGACATAACTGTAGAGGCGCAGTATAATCAAATGACTGAATTATTGTGAGCGGCAACCTTTTTATTATGCCGTCTCGAGTCTAGACGATCTAAGAGTCGGAAAATTCAGAACGAAACAACATGAAATGCTTTCCCCAGTTTTCCGCACCATTAACCTCTCAAGTATCCTCGATTTTCCTCATTTCCCGCTCTCAAAACAACATATTTCCATATAGAATTGATTTCCCGATACGCCTTTCTCAATAGGATTTTCTCAAGAGCGGCTTCAACCACTCTGAATCATTGATAAGTGTGTTAAGTGGACTTAGGTGATATTCACACTACTTGTGATGATTTCTAAGGCTAGGCACACACCAGTTAGTCGAGAAAAGACAAGACACGTTTAGTCGCAATACTCCACATAGTTGCTTATTAAGTCATGTCTAATTGCAATGACTAATGTATCGGTGTGTGTTGCTTCCTACCCTACACTGGTGTGGGTAGGCAAGACAAGACTAGTCACGATTAGTCACAATACTTAACATGTTGCTTATAAAACAACACACACCGATTAGTCATTGTAATTAGACATGTCTTCATAAGCAACTATGTGAAGTATTGTGACTAAAAGTGTCTTGTCTTGAGTTGACTAACTGGTGTGTGTCTAGCCTTAGGAATGTTGATCGAAAACCTAGATATTTTAAAGAATAACACATAAAACATATACTCCACTGTATACAATGTTACGGTTATACTGTACTCTTATAACCTATTCTAAGAAAACAAATATTGTAGGCTACGGTTTACGGTATGACTGTTCCGATGTTTTAAAAATGCATGTTAACAGTACCAGTATAAAGCTGGATTCCAACATATCAGTATCAGATACTGAGTCCGGTTCAGTGGAAATATTTCTCCCATGAGATCTTATGGGACTATTCATACTCACTCGGTCGATGTGAATGGGAATAGTCCTATTATAACTCATTGAGAAAATATTATTACTGAAACAGACCCGGAAACTGATACTGACATATATGTATCCAGCTCTAGTGTCATAAATTATTTTGAAATCAATATTATGTCCAATTATCCAATCAAATCTTTTCACATTTTCATTTTCACAATGATGATAAATTGAACATATATAAAATTAGCAAAATATCTATTGATAAATGATTAAAACCATTGATTTATCGTGTTATATATGAAAAATTGAAATTCTAAAAATTCTTATTTATAAAATTTTTAGAACCCTTTTTTTGAAATTAATTAAATAATAGATTAATTATACTAATGATAACAACTAGTTTCAGTGCTCCATACCATCTTCAGGTTTAAAAAAAAGTAACGCTTAATTCATACATTAAAAAGATATAAAATTTCTTTCAGCCTGTCATGTGCCAACAATAAACAATATCGCTACCTCTCTCTATTTCTTTTCTACTTCCCTTTTCCTATCCTTTTCTATTTCTTTAAGTTTGTAGCGTGAATGTTGATGGTGTGGAACTTTTCCATAATGAAGAGACTTGAAATATTGTCAAAAATCCACGTAATTTAAATAAAAATTAATATTTTAGAGGGGCATGCTTTCGTGTGTGCTCACACATCATCACAAGTTACACAAGTTATAGTACTGTAACTTACAGCTGATGATGTTTGAGCACACAATTTTTATTTAAATAGAGTGGATTTTTGAAAACATTTCTAGTCTCTTCAATTCTTTTTTATTTCTTCTCACCATCGTTACACAATTCTCTCAACTCGAAAGGTTGAGCTTGTCAAGTCGCAAAATGCACAAAGGGCGACTTGCGAATCAACTTTTATTCTAGTCGACAAAAATCTGGGGAGCAACAAGGTGGTTGATGTGGGAGGAGGGGGGGAGTTTGAAATCCCCCTTTTGTGGAGTGTTTCGTGGTTTTTGAATGGGGTGGGATATTTTTAGAAGGGGCAACCGAACGACCGCCTGTTTTAAATTCACCTTTTTGTTTGATGATGGATGACTTTCGCCTACCCTACCACCCCTGAAAGTACCAGACCCCTCTTGGGGGTACCAGTCCCCCCCACAACTCATCAGCGTTCATTCTTCGTGGTGGGGGGTGGGGAGAGGACAAAGCAGCACTCCAATGAACTAGACACTTGAAACTTTTGACACAGAGTTTGTTGGTCTTCAATCATGACCATGAAAGTTGAAATAGCATCTCCACAGTTGTCGTTTTACTCTTAGATAATAGAAATACACACAGTGAGTGCATTTCATAATATACAGCACCGAATTATTTTGAAAATTTTAAAATTATAGGTGATGATTTCTTGATCCATTCCGAGCTGCTTTGTATAAACACACTTTTTCTATGTATTTTAACACGACATGCAAATCCAACAAACTTTTTGATCACATAATAAACACCACAAATCTTCCTAACCATCAAAACATTTCCGGTCTACACTGTTGAAAATGATTGCCAGGCAATTGAAAGTACTCCAGTCAGTAAGTAAAAGTTTTTAATATTTACTTAATAATTGACTGCATGTCGTGTTAAAATACATAGAAAAAGTGTGTTTAAAATTATGTTGCTTATGCAGTAGTACGGTATCTAATGATTTTTGCTACCAAATACAAGGACTCTATTTTGAGTGACAGCATATTTATACATCTAGTAATACAGTAAGAATAAATTTTGCTACTAGATACATAAAGATGCGTACAGATTTACGCGCCGCGAACATGAGCAATTCACTTTTAATCAGCTGACTATATCTGTATTTTTACAGAAACGGTAAGATACAGATATAAAAAGCTTGACATCAGCTGATTAAAAGTGAATTGCTCATGTTCGCGGCGCGTAAATCTGTACGCACTTTAATAGTATCTTGAGTAACAAGGATGGGAAGGGGCCTTTTGCAGGCGAGAATGATGCTTCTAGTCAAGGCGTTAGCCGAGACTAGAATTTCATTCGAGCACTGCAAAAGACATTCACGTCCAAGTAACGTCTACTATTTTTTGTCATAATAATCTAGAGAAGAATAATTGAGATATAGAAAACATTACCTGCTTGTGCTGACGTTACTACAAGCATTCTATAAACATAACCTGGTTTAAAAATTCCGAATCAGGAGTTTTGTGGAAGTTGGCAAAACTTCCACCTGGAACGCTGAAGGTGGTTTTTTTGTAGCAGTTTTGATAGGAAACACACTCTCTCACTCTATTATCTTACCCCTCTGACACAAAGCATGTCACGATGTTATTGGTCTTCCTGTTTCTTCCCCATTCTCTTATTCTACTTCTTTTCTTACAACCTCTCTTTTTCCTGCTTCTCCTTTTTCCTTTTCTTCTACTACTCCTTCTTCATCTTCGTCTCCTTCGTCTTCTTCTTTTTCTCCTCCTCCTTTTTCTGCCACTTCTTCTTCTTCATCATCTTCTTCTTATTCTTCTTCTTCGTCTTCTCCTACTTCTTTTTCTCACGCTCCTTCTTCTTCTTCTTCTACTTGTCAACAGGCAGTGTTTTCAACTTCTTCTTCTCCTTCTTATAGAATCGAGCCGCTCTGACAGTGGATAAATTAATTTTCGAAGAGACACAAAGCTATCGCCTTCCCTTGTCATCATCATCATCAACATCAACATCATCATCATCAACATCATCATCATCAATGACTTAAGAGCAGCATCAGCATCAAGTAGAGAACTTTACCTTGTATTTTGACATTTCCTGCCCCCTTTTCCACCCCCTGCCACCCTGGAAAACCCCGGTTGACACCCGAACAAAAGGTGTTTTCCAAAGGGGGGCGAGGGCACACGACACACAAGTTGAAAAACGAGTCTTTGCTATCTTTTGATTCAGGTTAGAGAAAGGGTTTCCGAAACCCTGTGTTGGGGACATAAAACTCTTCTGAACCCTTTAGTGGGTCTCCAGCCCCCCTTTTAGTCACCAGTCTTCTCTTTGGGGGGTCTAAATCCCCCCCCTTGATTTCCAACCTGTGCAAGAAGTCGAATAGGCTCCTGAATCATCTGATTTGTTTATCTCGTTTAATAGCTGATTTGGCAAAATTTAATTAATGAATGGAGTTGAGTTTTGAGAGAAAGGTTATCAATCATCGAAAATGGAAGGTGATTGATGAACGAAAACACTTTCACCTAACCTCTAAGGTATAGAGCGTTGATGAGTGATCAGTAGGCCTAGTGATCATAGTAGCCAATGAGATTAATAATGATATGAGATAATTAATGCCTTCTTCAATTATCATTCATTTTTGGATGTAGTTTTTATTGATTGATTGATTGAGTACTTTATTTATGTAGATTACAATATATACTGGCTTATACACTTATATACAATAGCTTACAATACAGCAACATTATAGATGAATTTGCATAATATAGACTAAGAAAATAATTATTGAACTGTATATGATATGAAAAAGAAATTTGTAATAAAATGAATATAGATAATTATATTGTTATGCATCTACATAAATTGGCGGAGCTTTAAACATATCAATGTCCATTCTTCGGAAAAATATTAAAAATATCCTCCCCACTAACTCTCTACCGAAAAGATTGATTGATTGATTGAGTACTTTATTTATGTAGATTGCAATATATACTGGCTTATACACTCATATACAAAAGCTTACAATACAGCAAAATTATAGATGAATTTACATAATATAGACTAAGATAATAATTATTGAACTGTATATGATATGAAAAAGCAATTTGTAATATAATAACTATAGATAATAATTATATTGTTATGCATCTACATAATTGACGGAGCTTTGAACATATCAATGTCCATTCTTAGGAAAGAATATTAAAAATATCCTCCCCACTAACTCTCTACCAAGTATGAGAGACTACCAGCATCACATAGCTTCACAAAAAAAGAACTACTTGGACTATCGGCTAGAGTTAACTGTTGAATTCGTAAAATAAACGCCCTATACCATGGGATTTCTATGCTTTTTTATAGTTATGTTATTATCCAGTGGAATAAATAAGCAGTGAATTGTACAGATTACTTTGATTATTTAAAATAAGCCTTGTTTATAGTTACATGTAGATTTATTGTTATTCTTTTTAGAAACTTGGATGTGAAGTTCCAAATTTTAAATAGTCACATATAAACAAGTAATAGTCGAATATATAAACCGTCGAATGTATAGTCGGATTTGGAAAGTAACAAGTAGATTTATTATTATTAATCTCAGAAACTTGGATGTGGAATACGAAATTTGAAATAGTCGGCTATACCGGAACAACGACTATCGATCGGCTTGAGTTAACATTGAAAATTGGAACATAATGTTCTACACCATGGGATATCTTCTTATGCTATCTCTTCTCTATGGTACAAGTTCCATTCTTAGTTTATTCTTAACTGTTTAGATATATTTTTAAATATCGAATAAATAATATTTTTAATATTGAAGACTTTTAATTCCACTGTTCTTAGTTTATTCAACTTCAATTCCATTTGTGATATTAACTTCTTTTTGTTTTTAATTATTTAGACTATATTACATGTATATTGTGGTGACATTTGTAATGTATTATGATGTACAATGTTTAATGTGTGTTTATGACCTGTATTAATATTGTATGATGCATTGAATTCTTGAATTTAATAGTTTCTTTTGCGAGTCCCTAATATTCAATACTTTAATAATTTGACTACTATTCACAGCTCATATGAATAAAGCTCTATTATTACTCCTCAACAACTTTTAAAACTTCTCAACTATGAAATTGATTGGTTTATTTATATCAAAAATCGTTTCCATTCAGTGCTTGAAACTTGATAACTCCATCTCCAATGCAGCTTCTATCTTACAGGTCTATCTATCGCCCCCAATCCCCTATCTGGGTTCCCCACAAGATATAGTATTCCCCTCTCTATTCCCTCAGGTCTCAGACATCCTCCAGTCTCTGTACATCCCTAACTTTTGACCCACCTCTTGGAAGGTCTCCTCAACCTCTACAGATCTACTCTCCATCCTTTTCTGTTCCACTACCCATCCTTATATAATACACTCTCCATCCTTTTCTTATCCACTACCCATCCCAATATGATCCACTCTCCATCCTTTTCTGATCCACTACCCACCCTTATATGATCCACTCTCCATCCTTTTCTGATCCACTACCCATCCTTATCTGATTCACACCCCTTCCTTGAAGACGAGGTTTCGTTTTCCTTAAGGACGAGGTTTCGTTTTCCTTGAGGAAGAGGAGGATAGATGACCCCATCATTAAACCAGGTGTTCAGGTTGGTATGCTTTCATTGATTAGAAAGAAGATCAAGCGTGAGGGGAAGTATGGTATGGGTCTCGGGGCTATGAAAGGGGGTTGTGATTCAGAAACTTTTGACAAACTTTTTGGGATGCTGTTGCCAAAAGGGGTGGTTGAGGTGTTGGGGGTTGGTTAGGGGTTGGAGGAGAGTTGGTTAAGGGTTGGTTGGGAGAGGGGAGGTGGTATATGGGTGGAGATATCCGATAATGCTTCACCTTCTCATGTTTTATTAAATCTTCTAAAATTTCCAGTGTCTACGTCACACTTGCTCCACACTTCCCCTACTTCCCGTACCTTCTTCTTCTTCCCCTTCCTCTATTACCTTATTTTTCTCCTTTTTAAAACATCTATTTCTCTTTTCCACTTTTTCCTGATCTAGAATTTCACACCTCCTCTTACTTCTAACACCTTTTCCTTCTCCTGCCACCCCTTCCCTTCCACTACTTGTTTCCCTTATGTATTCATTTATTTTATCATTTAGAATTACACAACTTACAGAAAAGTACCACAGGCTTATAAGCCCAAAACGGTTCCAATTCTAATATATACAACAGTCCAAATGTAGCTAGGTTATGTGTCACTTCAACATTCTTCAATTTCAAAATTCTTACTGTCCACTTTTTCCAGCTTCTACCTTTCTCTTCGAACTTTACCAACTTCTATGTTGTTCTTCAACTTTGTCCTGTTTTTCGTCCTCCCTTCCAACTCTTCTTCACTCCTTAATCTTATCCACTCTCTCCTTTCACTCTCACCACTCTCTCTCCTTTGGTAGAGAGTTAGTGGGGAGGATATTTTTAATATTCTTTCCGAAGAATGGACATTGATATGTCCAAAGCTCCGCCAATTTATGTAGATGCATTACAATATTATCGATAGTTATTACAAATTGCTTTTTCATATCATATACAGTTCAATAATTATTTTCTTAGTCTATATTATGTAAATTCATCTATAATTTTGCTGTATTGTAAGCTATTGTATATAAGGTATAAGCCAGTATATATTATAATCTACATAAATAAAGTACTCAATCAATCAATCAATCAATCAATCAATCAATCCTTTCCCGGTCGTGTGTTAATGGGGAGGATATTTCATATCTTCCTTTGAGAATCGACAATTATCTGTTGAACACCGCTGATTTATGAAGTTACATCACATTATTATAATATTGTTATTCTAATAGCATTCAATCTTTGGACATTGATTAATTGTTTATATTTTGTAAAATTTGTTGGATAATTAGCATTACCGTCATTTAATGTAAATTAGTGTATAAGCCAGTAAATATAGTAACATACATAAGCATAAATAAAGAAATCTAATCTAATCTAATCCTTCTTCCAATCAATCTCTCTTGCTCTGATCCATTGTTCTCATCCTCTATTATTTTCCTTATTTTCTTGCTTTTCCAACTTCTTATTCTTTCCTTTTCATTTTTCCTTGTTCTTAGTCCTTCCTCCTCACTCACTTCCTTTGCCCCTTCTCCGCTTTTCGCCCCCACTCTATTCCTTCCTAATCCCCTCTCACTCTGAATGTCTTCCTTATTCTTCTTTTCCCATGTGTACTCTGTTTTCTAACCTTTTCCTAATTTTTCTTAAATTCTGGAGTATTTGACTCAGGTACTAATCTAGATATCTATGGAACACCTTATCGTAGTACAGTCACCGTATCACACTGTTTTACAACAGTAGAATTTAAATATATTCTCAGCAAAATACGGGATTCAATTTGACTCAGGTACTAATCTAGATATCCATCGAACAACTTATCAGAGTACAATCACTGTATTACACTGTATCACAACAAAAAAAAATCAATATACTTCTTCTTCTACCTTCAGGTTTAAGGGATCTCTGTTCCGAACCTCATATCCGCCCATCTCACGGCCTCTGTCTCTCTTGTCTACTGGCTGGTAGTTGAGCACCAATTATGGTTGTCTGTCTTCCTCCATCCCATTCACATGTTGGTATCATTTAAACCTACTCTGAGATATCTTTTGATTTATAGAAAATACATTGAGTTGTTTTCTTATCTCAGTATTTCTTAAATGATCTTCTCGGCTGCACCAATAGGTTCTTCGGATACTCATAGGTTCTTCAATAAACTCTCAGCAAAATACGGAATTCAAATCTGTAAATGTTGATATCCACAGAACATCTCCACATAATTCTGATTCTAAAACAAAAAATAATACTTTGCATCGGAGTTGATCCAAAGACCCACCTCACAACCAGATATTCCCGTTTTTCTGGCGGTAGGGATTCCCAAAAAATATTCTTATCCCGAGGATTTTTGGGCCGGATTTGGAGTGAAAAAAAGTCTCGGAGACAGCTCTGTCCTGTTTCAGTAATAATGGATTAGGGCTCTAAAATTTTCAAACCCAACCTATCTGGAATAGAAGAAGAAGGTACGCTTTTCCAATACGTCGAGGGAGAGGCAACCTAACCACACACACACGCACTATCTCTCTCACTCGCTATCACACGTTCACTCTCTCTCTCTCACGCTCTATCACTCTCTCGCTTCTTCACTTCACTCTGTCTCACTCTCTCTCTCACTCACTGTCTCTCTCTCTCTCCTATACTCCATCTCTATCACACACTCTCGCACGCTCTCTCACTCCCTCTCCCTTCACCACAAACCTCAAGCGAAGGGTTTATAAACGTATTGAATAAATGAAAGAGATATCAGGGATGAATGTGTATGTGTGTGTGTGTGTGTCTGTGTATGCGAATACGTGAGTGTGAGATCAGCACGTTTATATAAGTTACGTATAGCATGTTGGGGCGGAAATAGAATTGCGCGCGACATCGTATTTCTAACCGGAGAAATTTTTTATTTTTGTAACACCACTGACTGTGTGTATCACTGGGGGTGGATTTCCTGGAGGGTGGAATTCGCTGAGAGAGAGGGTGAGTTTCTATAATAAGAATAAAAGAGGTTGAAGAGAACACTAATCAACTCTTCATTGTCACTGAATTATATCAGATATTGAAAGAATATTATATTCATCAGTGAGAATATAGTTTGGGAAGAACTGATATCTAAAAAAAAATGTATGAGCAACAAAAAGTTGTGAAAATCTTCTAAACATCGAATATTGTTTCAAAGTAGCTTTGCTGACAATTATACGAGTAGATTAATCATTACAGTATTATCTATTATCATAGAGAAAATGTAGCATAAGTAGGAAGTCATTCCTTGATAAAGGTCGTTCATGTATCAAATTTCAAGCTGATGTTATGGCAACTCATGCCAATTACAGTCGATTACTGACTATCACTGACAAGAATTTACTGACATCAAAAGACATCAAGCTTGAATTACGAATGCGTCTCCTTAAATGTTTCGTGTTTCCTGTAATATTATATGGTGTGGAAGCATGGACATTGAATAGATGGGGTGAGAAGAAAATACAAGCCTTTGAGATGTGGACCTATCGCAGAATGCTGAGAATCTCATACACCGATCATGTTACAAATGAAGAGGTTCTGAGGAGAATGGGTAAGAAACTGCAACTCATTGGTGAAATCAAGGAGCGCAAATTAAGGTACTTGGGTCACATAATGAGAGGACACAAGTATGGAATATTGCACCTCATTATGCAAGGCAAAATAACAGGTAGGAGGTCAGTGGGGCGAAGAAGGATATCTTGGTTGCGCAATTTAAGGGATTGGTTCAAGTGCACCTCAAATGAACTTTTCAAATCAGCTGTAAGCAGGGTGAAAATTGCCATCATGATAGCCAACCTCCGCCATGGAGACGGCACATGAAGAAGAAGAGAATGACTATCATTACTGCTTTGGCCGGGTAAGAGTTTAAGAACGGTACAGTATGAGAGACTACCAGTGTCACAAAGCTTCAAGAAAAAACAAACGTGGACTATCAGCTAGAGTTAACAATTAATTTCGGAACATAAACGCTCTATTCCATAGGATATCTTCTTATGCTATATTTTTTCTATGTTATTATTCAGTGAGAAAAATGAGCAGTGGACTCTACAAATTAATTATTGACACTATATTGAACATTATTTAAAACAAGCTTGTTTATTGAGTTACATGTAGATTTATTGTTATTCTTCTCAGAAGCTTGGATGTGAAATTCCAAATTTTAAATGGTCAAAAGTGAAAGTCGAATAATATAAACCCTGGAATGTATCGACGAATTTGGAAAGTCACATGTGGATTCATTATTAATATCGGGGCACCGAGCTTCGCTCGTTATTTATTTATTGACTTTTGAGGAACCGAACACAATTCTTTAAAATGATTGGGGAAGGACCAACAGGCACAGCTCAAAACTGTTTTCCCCCGAATTTTTGATTCATACACTATAGATAGTCCAGGAAGTAGGTTATGCTCCATACACTTGAATTCAGATTCAATTTTCAGTTCAAATATTTGAAAACAAAAAAGTTCTAATTTAGATTATTCACAAACCAAATTTAATAACAAAATAACACTCACTAATTACTTAAAATTGTCAAATAATGATCAACTTTGAAAATTATAATATACTCTAGTTTAGGAGGATTATCATGTCATGTCAACAAATCAGATTACTTTGATCAAGTCGATTAAATTGTCTAGCTAGATAAAATTTCTCGCTGATTGATTACACAGCTGGAAATAATTCTGTCTCTCTCCCATACAGGCACCCACATCTTCTGTTATCGACAGACATTGAATATCTCAATGAAGAAGCATGGTATTTTCTCCCGACTTTTCTCTGCTTTCAACTCGATAAGCTTTTGATGATAGCAGCATAGAGCATAGCTGTTCACATCAAATTATTAGCATTGTCAATACAACATCCCAAACAGTCATTAGTCGTTGTACTAATAATTATTTTACTAATGTTAGTCATTATACACCGATATCTCGCCGACACGACAGGACAGGAGAGAATATACTCAGATGGACAGTGTTAGAGGAGACTGTGGTTTATAACTGCGCAAGGTCTACTTTTCACAGAACTACTAGTACAATAAGTACATAATCAAATTACTATTTTGGAGGATACGCGTCGATATTCAAAGATACCAAAAATTTACTGCAAGTAAATTTTGTTATCATGGTGAGTCTGTTGCTTGAACCGCCAATTTGTGCCGTTTCTATTCTATGCTCCGTTAATTGGGAGGAGAGTGTCCAGCTGGGCCAATGGCAGGCGTTCATGACTTTGACCAATAGCGGTACTCGTCCACTAGTATAAATTCCACAGCTCTTGTATTTAGTTTTAGTTTATCAGAGACTGACAATTGTGTAACAACCGAAACCGGTCTTTCTAAGTATCAATGAATCTCTGGTTTTTGACAATTTATTAGTATTTTTATTTAATTTGATCCCAAATAAGATATGGTACTATATTCGAAGATACGGAATAAGATACGCGACTATATTTGAAGATACATAATAAGAAGATACGAGATTATTTTCGAAAATACAGAATAAGATACGCGGATGTATTCAAAGATACGGAATAAGATACGGGACTATATTCTAAGATACGCAACTATATTAGAAGATACCAAAATCAGATACGCGACTATATTCATGGATACGCGTCTATATTCAAAGATACCAAAAAACGATACGCGACCATATTCGAAGATAAAGAGTAAGATACGCGTCTATATTCGAAGATACGGAATAAGATAAGCGACTATATTCAATGATTCGGAGAAAGATACGCGACTATATTCAAGGATACGAGTCTATATTATTCAAAGACACCAAACAAGATACACGACTATATTCAAAGTTACGATGATGTTTGAATACTCTTATCAACATTCAGATATTGGGAACGCGGTTTCTAGTCTGTCAAAAGTTGTGAAGGGATGGAGGAGTCTGGGAAGATTAAGGCAAAGGAAACGAGATGGAGATAGAGAAGAGAAAGATAAGATGAAAAGAGAGAGAGAGTAGGAATAAGGAGAGTTAGTGAGTGAGTGAGAAAGTAAAAGGGAGACATATTAGAAAGAGTAGGAGAGAGTGAGAGAGATTAGATTAGGTTTCTTTATTTATATATGTTACAATATTTACTGACTTATACACTAACTTATAATAAATGAAGATAATGCTAGTTATTCAACGAATTTTACAAAGTATAAATAATTAATCAATAAGAATGAAGATTGAATGCAATTAATAATAATAATAATAATAATGAGATAATGATTAATACTGGGTGCGGCAGGAAGGGTGGATGTTTTTAGAACAGATAGTATTCTGATTTGGGTAGTCGGATTGGGCCAGCTGAAGTGAACATGTGTTCGGTAGATCATACAATTTTTCTAGTCATTGTTTAATCGGCATCATAGATTCGTGGAATGTGCAACATCGTGTGTTTACTTACGACAGTTTTGTGCTTAATAATGAGAGTATCATTACAGTTCAGCGCGAGTTTCGTCGTCATTTCAATCTTGCGAGAAATGAAAATGTACCCACTCGTAACACCATTTTACGTGGTAAAATCATTTCGTTCAGTAGGAACAGTAATGAATAAACGACCACCAGGGGCTCATCGCACTGTACGCACTCCACAAAATGTGGAAAGAGTTTGGCAAGCCATACTCCGTAATCGATCTGCTAGGAGGCATTCTTCTGAACTGAACATCAGTAAGGCGTATTTTACATAAAGATCTAGGATTTCATCCCTACAAAATGGCCATGGTTCAACAATTCAATCCTGGCGATTATGTAAAGCGGCTGAATTTTGCTCGAGAAATGGAGGCCATATTTGACCAAAATGAAAACATCATTTTGTTTACGACAGATGAAGCACATTTTCATTTGAATGGTACCGTTAATCAGCAGAACTATCGTTATTGGTCAGATGAAAATCCAAAATTAATGCATGAGAGACCATTACACAGTCCCAAGGTGTGCTGTGAGCAGTATATTTGTTATTGGTCCATACTTTTTTGAAGACGACAACGGGACCACTGTAACTGTAACCTCAGAACGTTATAGACAGATGTTCACTGAATTCTTCCTTCCTGAATTAAGAAGGAAACGTATTCCTATCCGGCAAGTATGGTTTCAGCAGGACGGGGCGACAACTCACACAGCAAGAAATTCAATGGAAGAAATTCGGACTGTTTTTCGTGGTCGCATCATTTCTCGATTTGGTGACATTGATTGGCCTCCTCGTTCTCCAGACCTGTCCATGTGCGACTACTTCTTGTGGGGTTTCCTGAAGTCACGTGTTTACCAGCATAAACCACGTACACTTCAAGAACTAAAGGGAGCAATTCGTGAGGAAGTCGAACAAATTGGCAGGGCAATGTTAGAAAGAGTACAATCCAACTTCCGAGAGCGGCTTGTAAAGAGCATTGCTGAAAACAGCCGTCACCTGTCAGATATTGTTTTCAAACATTAATTTTCTAAAATTGTAAAATAATGTGAATATTGTTCTGTAAATAAATGTTTTTTTTTAAGCATAGGTAACGACATATTACTTTTTTGTAAACCGTTCATCCTTTCTGCCGCACCTTGTATAATATAATAAAGAGATGTAACTCCATTAATCGGCGGTGTTTCAACAAATAATTGTCGATTCTCTAAGAAGGATATAAAATTCTTCCCATTAACACACGACGGGAGAGAGAGAGAGAGAGAGAGAGAGAGAGAGAGAGAGAGAGAGATAGATAGATAGATAGATAGATAGATAGATAAATGACTTTTATTTACACTTTACAATAAAAGTGATGTGGGCGATAACTTTGAGACGTGAAGTCGGTTTAGGAGAAACTCCTCAGGAGTTCCTGAGAATTTCTCACGGAACCTCAGAGATTAGAGAAGATATCGAAAACCTCATTTCCATTGATGGGCTTTCGGTGGTAGCCATCTTTGATATATCTTTGATCCTCGGACCAACACCCGAGAAACTGAGGTTCACCAAACTTGACACGCCACTATATCGAAGATACAAAAAAGATACAAGACTATATTCGAAGATACGGAATGAGATACGCGACTATATTCGGGGATACGGAATAAAATACGCGACCATATTCAAGGATACGCGTCTATATTATTCAATGATACCAAACAGGATACGCGACTATATTCAAAGTTACGCGAATTTTTGAATATTCTTATCAACATTCAGATATTGAGAACGCGGTTTCTAGTCTGTCAAAGGTTATTAGAGGATGGAGGAAGATAAAGGCAAAGGAAGTGAAGATGAAGGTAGAGGAGAGAAAGATAAGATGATAAGTGATAGGGAGAGTAATTATAAGGAGAGTTAGTAAGTGAGAAAGTAAAAGGGAGACATATTAGAATGAGTATGAGAGAGAGAGAGAGAGAGAGTGAGAGAAAGGGAGAGAAAGGACAGGAGAGGAGAGTGGAGAGAGAGAGAGGTGGAGAGAAAGGACAGGAGAGGAGAGTGGAAAGAGAGAGCAGAAAGCGCGAGAGTAGAGAGTGGAATGGAGAGAGAAAGGGAGAGAAAGGACAGGAGAGGAGAGACGAGAGGTCGTGGAGCTGAAAGAGAGAAAAGTAAAGAGATTGATTGATTGAGTACTTTATTTATGTAGATTACAATATATACTGGCTTATACACTTATATACAATAGCTTACAATACAGCAAAATTATAGATGAATTATTTACATAATATAAATAAAGAAAATAATTATTGAGCTGTATATGATATGAAAAAAAAAACAATTTGTAATAACTATAGATAAAGTAGATAATATTGTTATGCATCTACATAAATTGGCGGAGCTTTGGAGAGAGAGAGAGTGTGAGGAAGGAAGTGGGAGATAAAGAATGTGAGTAAATCATAAAGAGAGTTCCTTTGCTCGGTTTCTATTCGGGGATGATGAAGCGAAAAGGAAGCAAGATAAAGACAGTGAAAAGGAATACATACTAGTATAAAGATAGAGGCCAGGAAGATGGATAAGAAGGAAAATGCCTTGGTAAGGAAGACAGAGAGAGAGAGAGAGAGAGAGAGAGAAAGAGAGAGAATGTAGCCTATATGGAGCATAGAAAGAGAAAGAAGTGAGCTACCAAGATTAAAATGAGTAAGGAAGAGAATATATACGAAGGCGTAGGCGTAGAAGGTGAAGATAGAGAAGGAAGTTAGGTTTGGTAGAAGGAACGTTGAAAATGAAGGATAAGATACGGGAAAAGGTGAGTTGTAGAGATTACAGGCAGCTGAGGAAGAAACACAACTTCTATCAGTGGTTTCATTGATGCAGGAGTACTCCGGAATAATTTGGTTTGAAGAGAAATTGAGCGTGAGTAAAGTTTAACTTCAAAGATTGAATTCCTTTCAGAAAATTGTATTGGAATTATTCATTCATCACTTTCGTTTCTAGCTGGCAATGATACATTCCTCTTCATACATTACTGAGAATGATTACTATGAATGAGAAAATTTCAAATAGTATAAAAAATCAATTGAAAGAAATGGAGTTCAAAAAGTACAAATTCGTCGTCCAAGTTGTGATTGGAGAGCAGCGAGGGGCTGGCGTGAAAATTGCCATTCGATGCTTGCGGGATGCAGAAACAGATGCCTACGCAACCGACACTTTCATCAATGAATCAATTTTTGTATGGCTGTTGTATTTGCATCATTCTTCTATTGGGGCACCACAATGAAGGCTATGTGAAGGCTTTGTATTTCCTTGTTACTCATTGATCAAAACTGACTTTTCTCGAATGTCATTATATTATGGGTGATGATAACAGTGTTGAGATAAAATGTATACAATTTTTAAACTTACATGAAAATGTACAAAACAGAACATAAATGAAATATAATTCGACTGAGTGACTGTCAATGTTCCATAGTGGAATAAAAACACACATATGTTGTCAAATTCTATAGTTATATTTGGTACAGGACCATGGTTTCGTGACCACATTGAAAACTGTAGAATTTGACAATAGATGTGTGTTTTATTTCATTTTGAAATACAAGCATTCATCTCTTATATGAGTGAGTGTATGAGCTACTTTCTTATAGTAAGGATAGTGATTCTCTTAAAGGCTGATCTCTACATTTATTCTATCTATTCTACTTGTTCTGTGATTGTGAGACTTTATAAGACGGTATCTTTTTATATTTTCTTGAAAAACCTGTTTTGTATTCAATCATACCGTGTTCAGTGAAAGGAGACAAAATGGGTTGACCTGTTATCTTCATGAACAATAAAGCAGATAAAAACCATCTCCTGTTGATTATTGTTCTAAAATATTACTATAACTGGAAACTGGTTCATATACTATGATATGAATTTTCAGAGTGATTCTTAATTATGGTGAAATAATTTAATACGTGATAGTAGAGGTAAAAAAAAGGAAAAAAAAGTTCTTATAAACATATATCCATAAACGCTTCATTAGCGAGCTATACAGGATGAAAGATTTCGCCCGGAATTCAGTTCCTCTGGTGAAATACACCGATGCTGAATTGTTTGGGGACTAGTTTTTGAAATACGTATGGTGGTTTCATATGGAAAATATCTGAAAAATTGAATAAAACTAGTCTGGAAGCTGTAGTGTGAGTAGTTTTTGAGAAAAAAAGTTAAAATATGCAAAAAATCTAAGTAGAAAACACAGACTTCAACGTTTGATGCCCAATAACTTTCTTCAATGACCAGTAAACAAATAATAATAATAAATCAGTGGTTTTTTGACAATTTCTTAGTCTTTTTCATTCAAACAAATAATTTTTAGTAATAAAAGTTGTAGAGAATTCAATTCTGAAAAGAATTATTGGTTGGATACAAGCTAACATTTGAGTAAATAGAACAGAGAATGAATTTCAGCAAAATACTCCAATATGACTTATTCAATCTTAACCAATAATATAATATTATATAAATTTAATAATCGGTCGTCCGACTTCACATAGCCATACTTCATATAAATGCAGTCATATATTGGTTACATGACTGTTTCTTGGAAACCCATCGTTGGTTATATCGTTTCCGATGGAATTTAATAATTATCTGAAAAGAATTATTGGTTGGATACAAGCTAACATTTGAGTAAATAGAAAAGAGAATGAATTTCAGCAAAATACTCTAATATGAATTATTCAATCTTAACCAATAATATAATAATTAAATTTAATAATCGGTCGTCCGACGCCTCTTCTTCCATCGGGTTTGTAGTGCCAAAACGGTCGGACGACCGATGAAGAAATGGATGCCAGAACAGGCCAACAGAGCCTAATCCTTGAATAACGATGATGATGATGATGATGAAATTCATATAATACAATTACGTAGTAATCTTACATCATTTTTCCTAGTTCAATTCTTTGGATTACAGTACGTTCTATATGTAGGCATGGTACTGAGCCATTATGTGTCATGATTCTCATAATAGGATATGAGTTGAGATAGAACAATGAATAATCGATAGAGAATAGAAAGTAACATGACAATCAAGAACACGAGTAAAATATCACAAGTAGAGAATAAGAAAATCGATAGAAAAAAGACAGTAACATAAAAATCAAGAACACGAGTAAAATATTACTAGATAGATAGATAGATAGATAGATAAAGAATTTATTTTTTACAATTTTTGTACAATTCTAACACTGCAATAGGCTACAAGATAAACATTTCATTCTCCAACATCGTACAACACTGTATTGAAAAACAAATGAAATAACAACTCAAATTCGATTAGCTTAGCCGAAGCCGTCAGTCAGAGCTCAGTAGTTTCCACTATCTAATCTCGATAGTATCTCCCACCAAAATAATTCTGATTCTACTTCCTAACTGCTAACAATAACACTAAACAAAACCAAAAACTATTATCAAAATATTACTAATATCAACGAATATAAAAAGTAGAGAAGAAAAACGTTGAAGAAGAATAGGAAAACGTGGGGCTCAAGAATCAGAAAGACGAGAAATATAACCCCAAAACGATTTGGCACAATTATATTGTTTTTAAAGAGCATGAACAGAATAGAGTGTTTCCTCGGAC
Organism: Nilaparvata lugens; assembly: GCF_014356525.2. Taxonomy (NCBI): domain Eukaryota; kingdom Metazoa; phylum Arthropoda; class Insecta; order Hemiptera; family Delphacidae; genus Nilaparvata; species Nilaparvata lugens. The sequence continues at coordinate 26,140,414 of NC_052515.1, forward strand.
TTGTTTATGTAGGTATTAGATCGTATTTCCACAATGAGTTAACTTGCGGTAGAACAATGCAGTGAAAGAGGGGAAATTTCCAGAAAGTGGAGGGGGAAATGTTCTGGATGATTGCCAAAAATAGGGGTACAGGAACGGTGAGGCTAGGATAACGGAAGGTTAGAATCTATAAATTTTCGGCCTATATCTATGACGTTGGGAGGCTGCAGAATCATATGCCGTGAGCAGACAGAGTAGAGGCTATTAATGGTTTAGAATTCAGTTTTTAGGTTTTCCACTTGAATAATGAAATACAGATATATGGCGAAATTCGTTCCATTTAGAATATAAAAAATATAGTTAGGACGCTACGTTTGATATACTCTTTGACAGAAACTGATTTTTTTTTTTCATAAAAAGATTTCATTACTCAATCATTGATTAATAAGTAACTTAGTGGAACTTAAGTGAGTAAGCTCCCTTGTTAATTGAAATTGCATTTGGGATTCATAGGAGAAAATTCTAGTTCAATAGCAAAGTATTACAATGATAATTACAAGTAATAACAACATAAACTACCTACGAAAACTATAAAGCCTAGCCCCTTGTTAATGGAACCATATGAGTAAAAAACGATTTGTGTACTTACAATGGAAGCTAAGAAATGTCAACAGTGATAAGTATCAGGAATTGAGCTCACCTGGAAAGTAAAATAGAAATATTGTTAGTATCTCATCAATTTTTATAAATGTAAGTATGAATTAAGTATAATCACTGAATGGGCCAAAGGTCCAAGAAATACATGGTTTAATACATGAACAATAATTGGAATTTAACATGAACAATACAAGAGTACATGAACATTAATTTATGGAAATATACTATACAAAACTCACATGAAATACAAGTTTTCATCTCTTATATGAAAACTCTCTCTTATATGTAACTCTTATCAAATTGTTGATTAAAGGTCTTAAAAAACGCTATTCATGAATCATCATTCTCATAATTTAGAATCATCATCATGAGTCATCATTTAGAAAAACTAATTCTATTGATAGAATAATTGGAATTTTTTAATTATTATGAATGGAAGAGGAAATTATCACAATCACTTGAACAATCAAACTCAAATAACAATTATTTATTTTCTGTTATATAGGAAAATATTAGAGTTGAAATAATGAGTATAATAAATTTTGAATTAATTCAACACCAAGGTGAAATTAATATCGAGCTTCAGAAAATTTCGGATGAGACAAATTAGGAATTTGAGAAGGAGATCAATGTTTTGAAGCAATCTTGCTATAGTCTTATATTCATTTATCATAATTCTTGTGTACAAATATTTGACATGAAGGAAGGCACAACATGCTCATGCGCAAAACTGTCCCATTTCCAGTTCATACTATACAATCCGAATCAAAATGTAGTGGTTATGTCACTTTCTCGTTATTATTATCTCGAGATCTTGAATTTTGAAATTATCCAGAAAACTATCTATCACGTTTACAGCACAACACCTCCACCGCAAGTTTGAAACTTTTCCTTTCCTCTCGGTGGGTAAAAATTGAGGTGTTCCGAATCAAAGGAAATCAATAAAGTTGCAGCGCTAACAATGTTGGCCGATCCACCCTCACAATGAACATCATCAAGACCATTTCTTGTAACAATACGCGCCACATTAACAAAGCCGCGCCGACAAAAGTAGACAAAAGTCTGCGTCGAATGCCTTATTCAAGTCCATACATCTATATATGGTCGAAGGCTTTTTATCTAGGTCTATATTCGGTGCAGTCGTGATCATATTTCATTCAATAGAAAGATTTCTCGGAACCATTTCCACCCAACTACAAACGAAAATCTCGGTGAAGCGAGGAGCGGAAAGCAAAAGATAACGAATTGAATTCCGAGTTTCTACAAGGTGCTCTCCTCTCTCCTCTCTTCTTCACTCTATATATCCTCCTTCCCTCTCACTTTATTAACAATCCTATTCTCTTTCCATCACATGTCGAAACCATTCCTCGTCTCTCGGCAGAATCGATAGGCTCAGGCTCATGTTGAATAAAGCCTGTTTTCCAATGTGATTTCCTACGACTTGGCAGTCAAGCCAAAAAACGACCAACTTCATTACTTGTTTCCGGCCTAATTTCAAGATGAGAAAACTGCGAAAGCCTCAAACAGCAGCGCGTTCACGAGCTATAATGCAAATTCAATTTCCAGGAATGAATAGTAACCTAGAGCCTGGTGTAGACAGGCAGAAATTAATAATTTGAGATCTGGTTTTGATGACTGAGATTGGATGGTGTGGAAGAAAATCAATTTGGAGCGTCCTTGTAACATGTACCTTGTTAACGTACAGTATTTGCGATACTCTAGTTCTATTGCATTGCTTTTGCTTTAATGGAATAGAAGTATTCTTATTCTTATATCTAGGTATGGAACAAATTATAACCTAGAGCCTTATGTAGACAATGAGAAATGAGGATATGAGATCCTGGTTTGATGACTGAAATTGGATTGAGTGGAAGAAAAATAAAATTTAGAGCGTCGTTCTAACATAAACGTTGTTAACATACCAGTATTTGTAATATAGGTATTGAATGAATAATAACCTGGAGCCTTATGTAGACAGTGTGGGAATGAGAATATGGGATCTGAATTTGATGACTGAGATTGGATGGTGTGGAAGAAAAATAAATTTAGAGCGTCGTTGAAACATATTCATACACGTTGTTGACATATTATTATTTGTGATATTCTGGTTACAACTAGGTATTAAATGAATAATAACCTAGAGCCTTATGTAGACAGTGTGGATATGAGACCTGAGTTGGTTGACTGAAATTTGATACAGTGGAAGAAAAATAAATTTAGAGCGTCTTTGTAACATAGAATCATAAATGTTGTTGACATATTATTATTTGTAATATTCTAGTAACAACACGGTATGAAACAAATAATAATTGAGCGCCTTATGTAGACAGTGTGGAAATAAGAATATGAGACCTGAGTTTGATGACTGAAATTAGATTGAGTGGAAGAAAATGAATTAAGAGCGTCGTTATAACATATTCATACACGTTGTTGACATATTATTATTAATTGCTATATTCTAGTTACAACAAGGTATGAAACAAATAATAACCTAGAGCCTTTAGTGGACAGTGTGGATATGAGACCTGAGTTTGATGACTGGAATTTGATACAGTGGAAGAAAAATAAATTTAGAGCATCGATGTAGCATAATCATATACGTTGTTAACATACGAGTATTGGTAATATTCAAATTAGAATTGGGTTTGAAACGAGTAAATCTATGTTATTTTTTAGTAAGCGAGAATAGAATATTGACAAAAACAATGGTCTAACAATTCCCAATGTTGAGAACACAAATTGTTAACCACTTTTTTAGGGGTTGTTATAAAAGTGGTGACAATTTAAATTTGTGTTTTCATTATGGAAAACTACCACAACATCACACACAACACAACTGTAAAATTCCCAATGTGGATGATATAAATGCAGTCATATTAAACTGCATAGTCATACTTCATATAAATGCAGTTATATATTGGTTACATCCGTATCCGATGAAATTTAATGATAATCGGCAATAGAATTGAGGAGAATACTATATATAATGTGAAGTGCGTGTAGTTACTGGCTCAAAATTTTCTAGTTTCATTCAAAATTTAGACTCTGTGAATAATTACTGTTCTAGATTTTGTTAGTTTTAGACTTTAATAATATTCAATTTGATAATCTACAAAATTATATTTTTTGTGTAAATTCCACGAATCATTGTTCTTAATTTGGTTGTAAGTTCTTAGTTTACATTGAAATATTTTCTGCAAATTAGGTCTACGCACAGGTTTTACCTTGTTGGCTACTCCTTAAACATAGATGATGTTTGCATGTATTCTTTTTGTTTATTATGTATCAAACCTGTATGTGTGTGTGTGTGGAATAAATAAATTTGATTTGATCTATTCGATTCGAAATTTGCTCGTTTTCCTGAGCTTTGAAGAATGTGAATTGTTTTTTTTTTTTTTGAAAGGTGAGAGTGACACACCGTAACCTACATTTTAATTCGGACAGTATAGTATAAATTGGAAATGGGATTGGATAGTTTTGGGCATGGACTTGTTGTGACTTTCCTCATCTGAAGTATTATTTGTACACAACGTTATTAGAAAATGAATCAATGAATGTAGGATGAGAAAGTAAAAAGAATAGAAAAATAAATAATCTTTAGATTTAGAAAAAGAATACTCTTTTTTCAACACGTATGTAGATAAAGTCATTCACTATTGATGGAATTTAATAATATTATACTTTTGTGAGTGAGAAGGAAATAGTTTAAACATAATTATATACTAAAGACATTAATAAAGTTAATATAACTTCATAATGAATTCCTATTATATTGGGAAAACAATAGTACTGTATAACAATTCCATAGATGTTGAATGATGAGCAAAATTATCTATACAGGAGTATTCTAAACATAAAAAATGAAGACCCGTACAAAACTCATTCCATTCTTTTGTGGGAGAAAAAGACTAATTTCTGTTCCTTTTGTCAGTACCATTCTTCTTTCCTTTATTACCCCTTTGTTTTTGTAATGTTTCACACTTTTTCACGCTAAAGCAAACACAATAGTCTTCTGCTAGCGAATGAGGAGGAGGAGGAGGAGGAGGAGGAGGAGGAGGAGGAGGAGGAGGAGGAGAGGAGGAGGAGGAGGAGGAGGAGAAGTAGTCGAAGGAGGAGGAGGAGGAGGAGGAGGAGGAGGTGGATGAGCAGGTGGATGAGGAGGTGGAGGAGGAGGAGGTGGATGAGGAGAAGTAGACGGAGGAGGAAGGGTTTTTTGGTGGAGGAGGAAAGGATGGAGAAAAGGAACTAAGCAAATTTATCCTGCTCCTTAATTTATTCATTGTAGGTAATGAACTCTGTGAAAGAGCATTTCGTTTCATGTCGGATATTTTCCTTTCATTATGCACTCTGTTCTTTCTATTATAGAATGTGTGAGAAAATTATTGTTCAAATTATATGTTTTATCTTTGAAAGAGCTCTTCACTCATCCCATTAACGAGGGTGAATACATAGAGACTATGTGCATTATCAACGTCGCGTAACGAAATTCATTTACAATTTACAGTACTGACAAATATATTTTATTTCTAATAAAGTATTTTAATAGGGCTACTTAAATGTCCAGTAATAGAAAATAACTAACGTTACAAGGGTACTAAAACTTTCTCAAATTGAATATATAATTTTATATCATAAATATAACAATTATTCTTCACCCCAACAACTAGGATAAATAAATGGAGACAGAGTGCATAATAAGCGTCGCATGATAAAGATACAATACCAAACACCATGAAATATATTTGCAGGGAAATTATACAAAGTAAAATTATTTAATACAAATATGAATATGATTGATATATTGAATATCTACAACGTTATGTATTACACGAAAATGCACTATGACACTCAATATGAATAAATCTTTAAAATGTTTATAATTATTATAGGTTTATAATACTCTAAGAAAAGCAAAACAGCTTTCATATTTATCCACTCATATCATATTGAACAATAACTTTTGGCAACAAGCTTGAGCCCAAAACTGTTTAAATTCAATTTACACATCCCAAATGTAGATTATTTATTTATTCATTAATTGGATAGAGTAAGCATTATCAAATAAATAAATAAACCTCAAATAAATACAATAGCCAGAAAAGACTATTATTATTTGAAATCATCTCACTTTCATGGGCTACTTTTTCAAAAAAATATGTTTTATTATGGGACTTCATGTTTCCATATTATTTTTTGTATAATTATGTACTATGTGTCACATTTTCAAACATTCACAATCCGAAACAAACCGAGAAACAGATTTTGAATTTTTAAATTATCACCATGAATTTCCAAAATTAATATAATTCAAAAACCCTGTCGTGAGACAATAAGAAACTAATTTCATTCTCGTATCAATAGTTCATCTATTCTGCTGCTAGTGTTGTTTCCCAAGACCCCAACTAAACGTAAAATAATTGCATAAAATGTCTAATATAGCATTAATAACTGTATCATTAATATTTGTATCATAACTACTGATTGTACAATTTGTAGACGTGTCTTGTCTCAGCTAGAGACAGAGATCAACCGTGATTGCTTGAACATAGAGCAGCAGAATATGTAGTGGGTGGAGCCCTACGATCGGCCGTTAGCTGTAGACCAATGAAGTTTGAGCTCTCCCACTCGCCGATACAAGGCACGCCCACAGTTCTCCAAATATGGGCTTGGGCAACCAATAACAGAATAATAAGTAACTATGGTGTGGTCCATGTTATAATGGCAGTGAATAAAGATAGAAGAATAGCGATGCCGATTCTCTGCATTAATTATTTATATTTCTACACTGTCAAAAACATAATTGTCATCGTTGTGGACCTAGAAAAGGATAGTACCACCGGCTTTGTCGAATGATAGACAAGGATAGCAAAACCAAAGCTGATCAAATACTGTTATTATAACGTGAACCTCACTATAACAAATTCGAATAGTAGATATGAATGGGAATGGAAGAATTGAATACATTGACGCCAGTTAACTCTCGTTTATGCAATTTAAGCTTTTCGTTTACTTGAGAATGATATTGGTGTAGCAGCTTTTACCTCAAAATCTTTTCAATTAATGAATGGTTATGACCTTATCAAGAAGTTTCCATTGAATAGAAATTCATTCAATGTTACTATAAATTTATAGTAGGTGTAGAAATAAATTAATAGAATAGCTGTATGTAAATTAGCTCCAAATTGTCAGAACTCCTTATAAAAATCAAAATAGCTTTAATGCTATCCAATAAAACGGGTTTGAACTAAAAATTTTGTGAGAAAAAATAAAATAAATAAGAATTAACTCTACATAACCTCTAGACTATCCATTTCAAATTATATTTTGAACTAAAAATTATGAGAGAATCAAACAATTAAACTAGATAATTAACGCTACATAACCTCTAGACTGTTCATTTCAAATTATGATTTTAATAAGTTTTGGGCGAACGCTCGCTGTTTTATATGCATCTAATGCTGATTGATTAGAGTGAATTTATGGGGACTATAGTTGACGGAGAATATATTATAGATTGTAGCGGGAGGAAAAAAGGAAGAAAAAAAACTTTGTAAGGAGACAGAGATAAAGGGATGAGAACCTAATTCAGAATGAAGACATCCGGACTTGATTACAGTACAAAGGGAATACGGCTCTTCAGTTACTCTAACGTTTCCGTTAAATATTGAGAGCCTTAAAAGAATTCCCTTTGTTTTCTATTTTATAACAGAGGGACCGGAAGCGAGATAGAGTTATAAAGTTGCAGTTATGAATAAGGAAATCGTCCAAGAAAGGAAGAGAGATAGAGATATGGAGTAACTGTTCTATGAATAAGGAAATTGTCCAAGAAAGGAAGAGAGATGAAGATATGGAGTAACTGTTGTATGAATAAGGAAATTGTCCAAGAGAGGAAGAGAGATAGAGATATGGAGTATCTGTTATATGAGTGAGGAAATCATCCAATAAACAAGCTGGAATGAAGAGAGGAATAGATGTAAGAGGAGGAGGATTAAAAAGGGAGAAGAAGAAAAATGATCCAAGGTTGGAAAGGGGAATATCAAGAATAAATTTAGAGGATAAAGGTCGAGGAGACGACTGAAAGAGAAAGAAGAAAAGTAACAGAGATAAAGAACAGGAGACAAAGTTGAAATACAGGAAAAAACATTAAGGGTAGGACGGAGAATGAAAAAGTGATGAATTCGTGGAGGGGTAAGATAAGAAAGCAGGAGAGAAGTGACGAATAGAAGAGAGAAGAATGCGGGGAGATGAGAATGATAATGGAATAGAAAAAGAAAGTTGACCATTGAAAAATAAAGAAAAGTAGAATATAATAAAGAAAAGTTGGATTTGGAAGATATGGATCAAGGATGAGAGAATAATGATTAGATAGAAGAATCAATAATCAGGAGACTTATAAAGATAGCAGAAGGCAAAAACTATTCAAACGTAGGGATAAGCACCAGAGAGGTGAAGAAGATGGGCAGAGAAAAGTAAAACTGACAAAGAGAGATGTAGATATAATATTAACAGTAGCAGAAAAAAAGTACAGTAGTAGTTGGAGGAGGCTTCCAGACAGAAGAGAATAGAAAAGAGAAAATGGAGTATGAGAGAAGAGAGAAACACAGGATGAATAATGACAATAAAGTGTAAAAGAAGAAAAGTATTAGTTGAAGGAGGAAGAAGAAGAAGAAGAGAAAGGAGAAGAAAAAGAAAAAGAAGAAGAAGAAGAACAAGGTTGAAGAGAATAGGATGGGGAAAGAGGAGGATGACGTAAGAGAGAAACACAAGATAGAGAATAACAATAAAGTGTAAAAAAGAGGAATATAAGTTAAATGGAGAGGAAGAAAAAGGCTGAAGAGAATAGGAAGGAGAAAGAGGAAGATAAAAGGAGAGAAGAACAACACCAAGAAGATGCAACATAAAGAAGCCCACGACTGAGAAATGAATTTCAACAGATATATTTCAAAGAAATTGGAACATTCCAACGATTACGTTGTAAAGCAATCGCGGAGGAGGAAACTGCATCGAAACATGAATCAAAAAGAAGTTAACGAGCTGAAACTTATTGGAAAGAATCAGAAATATTCTTGAAAGAAACTGAATGTAATAATTCAGCCATGGAATCGTTAGTCTTCAGTCTGTGCTCTGGGGAAATGTTATTCATAGCAACGATGTTGCAATTTTTAAACTTCCTTTCCGAAGATCAAAGCGTAATGAGTAACTTTATTTGGAACATTGATGAGGAAATCCTTGACATATTTGTGTGGGATACTTTCAAAGTAACCTGAATTGGAAACAAAATTAATTGAGGAAAATTGATGGAGAAATGGCACGAGAATCAAGACTGTTCATACTTCAAATTTTTTATTGAAAATTGATGAAGTCAAATTTTTTATTGAAGTCAGAATTTCTACTCACCATTGACATTATTTATGTGTGGGATGTAGAATCTATTCAACAGTGAAAAATTACATCAATTGGAAACAAAATTAATTGATTGAAAATTATTTGAAATATCAGTAGAAAGGCTGTCATAAAATTCACTTCACACCGCCCGACTGTGATAATAATCAGTGTTGTGATGGTATTTTTCTGTTTTTTTTTGAGTAAATATACGGTTTACCAACAACTTTCTCAATAACATCTATTTGTTACATGTGTTTGTAACATGTGTAGAATTTGTTACATGTTTTTGTAAAATGTATAACATTTGTTACATGTGTTTGTTACTAACTTTGTCAATAACATCTATTTGTTAAATGTGTTTGTAACATTATTTGTACATTTTGAATTCGAATTTTTGAATTGCAAAACCACTCTCTCACAATACTGTGTACAATCTGTCAAATTTCTGAATTCTATATTCTTCTACATACTATTGATTTGAACAATTTGCTTTCATGTATAATATTGATACAGGTTGCTATCGAATAAGACCACATACTATAATTATCTCTTTCTACAAATTATGGTCTTTGAATATACAAGAACATACTATAATTATCTCTTTCTACAAATTATGGTCTTTGAATACACATAAGTTGCAGCAAATATTTCAAGAAAGTGGCATCAATACCATTATTGTTTTTAAAGATTTTTCAAGAATCATATACAGATTTGATATTTCAAGCCGTGTCCACACTCAACAAGTGTTCGACAAACATGTTTGTCGAAAAAGTTTGGGCAAATTTTATTATGTTTGACAAACAATGTTTGTCACCAAACAAAATATTTGTAAGTGAGGAGAACAGGTTTTATGTTTTACAGCTGTCAACACTGAAAATGTTTGGAAAACAGTAATTTTTTGTTTGACGAACAATGATTGTCCGAACTTTTGAAAAAGTTTGTCCCTGAGCTCCTCAACAAACATGTTTGCCGAACATTATTTTGTTCAATGTGGACACGACTTTACTTTCATGTCTCATCAACTGAAATTTCAAACGAATGCATTCTGTCAATTGCACTAAATTCAACTGTTTTGTCAAATTAAATGTTATCAGTCGATTATTTATTTATTCCTCTTAATTTGGTAGCAGAGATAAATTTGTGCAAGTTTAACATTGTTTCATTCACAGTATAAACCATGAAAATATGAAAAATGAATGGAGATACTCCATCCCACGAGGCTAAGCCTCAGTCTTTACTTTTCTTTACTTTATTTAACTTTACTTTCAACTTTATTTTATTTACTTTAACTTTACTTTATTTTACACAACTTTACTTGGTTTCCATTATTATTTATTGGTTAGTAGCAGGTAGCCGTGCTCCACAAGGGTGCAATTAAAAATTTGACTGAAAACTCGACCTTTGAAATCTTGAAGAATTTGAAATAGGCCTATAATCATCATCGGAAAATTAAAAATCTATATATGCAAAATTTCAAGTAAATCAGTACATTAGTTCAGACGTGATGATGCGTCATTCGTGAATTTCCTAACATGTATGTATATACATATACTTTCTGGCATAGGGGCATTATATGAATTGATTTTAAAAGAATTATTGCTTTTTCCACACGTTTCTCGGAATCATTTGAAATTTAATTTTTTTAAACTTAATATTAATACAACATTTTAGATTAAACCATAAAACCATTTAATTTCAATTCTTCCCATCTTAGCTTACTCACTGATCATGCCTCATATTTTGTATTCATTTTGAATTGTTGTCACACAGGTAAATCCAAGTAAATGTTTTAGTAAGAATTGGAATCAATTTTATTTGATTTAAACTACATTCACAAAAATATGTTTATCATAACAAACACACTCAACCCTTCTACCGCAGATCAATAACGGTGACAACACGAGTTCTAAAGAGTAGTCGATCGACAAAAACAAGTGAAAATAATTAATAATGAAACCACCCCGGAAATTTGTTCAAATCCCCCATCCCGCATGTGATTATCAGCACGATAATCCGGCCCCGAAATTAGAATCCGCCGCCATTGAAATTTAATGAATTAATTACCTTTCTTCTGAGCCCGGCCTCGTGTCGTTTCAATTATGTAACGATTAATCATGACGGTTAGTTTTAGAGCACCCAGTATTAGTGCCATATTGTGCTGCGGTGTGTGGGGATATGCTGAAATTACTGAGCAATGGAATAGTACCACTTGTGACTGGATATCTACTGCAGAAAGGGTGATTAATAAAATATGTTGTATTCCCCCTTCATCACCATGCACTTTTGGTTAGCCTTGTTTATAGTCAACCAAAATTCACAATGGATTTTCCGAGAGAGGAGTTACTGGTTTACTAATTTAGTATGTACTGATTCATGAATTATTTTAATACCCAAAATTTACAATGTAATGTTTGTTACTAGGGTTTACTACATAAGTTACTGGTTTACTAATTTAGTATGTACTGATTCATGAATTAATTTTAATATCCAAAATTTACAATGTATTGTTTGTTACTAGATTTATCTGTTCACTAATTTTGTTCGTAATAATTTATGAATGAATTTTATTACAAATATGAAACTCTGTACCTAGGAATAAATATGGATACCACAGTTATTTCATAGTATAAATCATATATCACTCATAAATAACGTATTATCAGGAATTTGGATCTCTGTGTTGCCAAATAAATTCAAATCCCCTCGGATATTGCATGATAACCTTATTTCACATACATTAATAAAGTATTTCATTACAAATTTGAAACTTTGTACTCTGTCATAAATACAAAACCCATAAATAAATGAATAGATAAATTAAGAAATAAATCTTTATTTCCCAGAGAAAACTAAAACTACAACATCAATTACAGAAAATATTAGATTGTTTACAATAACATACAATAATTAGTTACAACTAACTATTTACAACATAAATAGAGCGATTTTTTTAATTAATAGATAAATTAAGAAATAAATCTCCATTTCCTAGAAAAAACTACTACATCAATTACATGGAATATTAGATTGTTTACCATAACATATAATAATTAGTTACAACTGACTATTTACAACAAAAATATAGCGAATTTTTCTCTCCATATTTTCCTCAATGAGTATAATCGTGACATCATTACGATTAGGCTTGATAATCATAGAAATGATGCAGCTAATCAAGATTGAATTACTGTTTAATCATTGGGAAATTAAAGAGAATAGCCCAGACACCACATGACGATTAGAATTGCAATATTTATTTATTGATCATTTACAATCAACTTAAGGACAAAGAAACAGACTACAGTCCAAAACTTCTTCTCATCCCAATTTCATAAAATAAATTATCTAAATAAAGGTTATGTGTGACTTTCCAATTCTTCACTAATTTCCACATTGAAACAATTAATTTTGAATTTAGAAAGATTAAGATCCGAATTGGTAACAAAATTCCTTCTATTTAGTACTCAAAACTGTGAAATAAATATAATACAATATAAAATAGAGATCAGACAGAGAAGCTTTGGAAGAATTATGCTACTTCATTCCATGATTGATGCAGGAGTAAATCTCCGAAAATTGTGACTCCGAAATATTGACCGAAAATCGACCCCAATTGGCACCAGTAGATATGACTTCTGGAACAGTTCACCAATTCTATATTTGGCAAGCCAACCACACAATTCAAAGGCGACAAGACAAACCAGGAAATAGGCTCCATATCTCTACCACTCACAACTATACCTATAGTCACTAAATGCAGCAGATAACAAACACACTTCATCCCTATCTTGGTCCATACACCTATATCTATATCTAGTAGAGGCTGCGGATGGAGAATAGACTTCATCCCTATCCCTTGGCCAATATAACTATATCTATATTTGGTGAGGACTGCAGATATACCTATACCAGAGAGACTGCAGACCTTTACCTAAAGTATTATAAAGACTGTATATTATAGACTGTGTATAGATGATGTAATATAGATATAGTAAATGCGGCATACAGCAAAAAGGCCATACAGCTATGAAGACTACAAATAGAAGACAAGTTATATCTATAGAGAGCCACAAATATAGATATAGGCCTACTGTGGTTCTGTATCTATCGAAGTGTAGAAGGGAAGGCTATAGATTGGTAAAAGACGGTACAAATAATAATCCAATTAATCCTCGAAGCATGTCGTGACGGAATAATTTGAAAAGGGTACTTTTTATTCAAATTAAAAGTAGCCCTAAAGAAAAAAGACAAAAGACGTACCTATTTTGTAAAGGCAGCAAATTGCAAATATAGGTTTCAGTTTTATATAGCCTACTGATAATTAGACTCTACTCAAATAATATGTAGAGTTGTAGATATAGCAAATAGTGATATCAACAGCTGATATATCTATATTCATATACAGTGATATACCCTGTAGAACACCAGAGAGATACAAAATGGGAATCGATATTGTTATTTCTCAAGCTTCCCTGATTATACCCTTAGATGGCTGAATACACAACAAATAGTGATATACTCTACTAGCCGTCAGGCTGGCTTCGCTCGCCATTTCCGTCTGGCCAAGGGGCTCCGCCCCCTGACCACCGACTGGATCGTCCAAAAATGAGATCAGCGGGCTCGCTTCGCTCGCCTGCATTTTACATTTGGGCATGCTTCATTCCATCAGAAAGTCAAAGTACTTCCACGCTCGATTCAATCACCGATTTATTTTAATTGTTTAGTGCTGGGTGGAAAAATTTGTTAGGATATTACGAGAATTCTTGTACTCCAGTCTAGCCTTTAAAATTAGAGATAGGAATGACGTGGAGAATTTACAAATCACTCATTATTCAACTCTCAAATATGAATTTTCCTGAGAAATGAAGAAGTATGCATTGAAAACTCTATGAAAAACTGGAGAAAATAAAAAACACTATGAACGAGCTCTCAGGGTGAAACGCAAAAAACCGCCAATTTTGGGCGTATCTTTGGCGTTATTTCAAATTCCTTCTAACACAACATTATTACACCCCAGCTGAGCTTCTGTAGTAAATTTGAACATTTTCTGTTCATTTGTTCTCGATGAAGCTGAGAAAGAGCAAAAAAACACTGGAAAAACGCAGATTTTGGGCGTACCTTTGGCGTCATTTCAAATTCCTTCTAACACAACATTATTAAACCCTAGCTTAGATTCTGTACTAAATTCGAACAATTTCTGTTCATTTGTTCTCGATAAATCTGAGAAAAAGGAAAAAAAACGCTGGAAAAACGCTAATTTTGGGAGTATCTTTGACGTTAATGCGAATTCCTTCCAACACAACATTATTGCACCCTAGCTGAGCTTCTGTACTAAATTTGAACATTCCCTGTTTATTTGATCACGATAAAGCTGAGAAAACGCTAAAAAAACGCTGGAAAAACGCAGACTTAGGGCGTATCTTTGGATTTTTTTTTCAAATCCGTTCTTATTGCGCCTCTAAAGGACCAACTGAACATACCTACCAAATTTGAACGTTTTTGGTCCGGTAGATTTTTAGTTCTGCGAGTGAGTGAGTCAGTCAGTCAGTCAGTGAGTGAGTGCCATTTCGCTATAATATATAATATATATATTATATATAATATATTATATATATAAGCGAAATGGCACTCACTCACTGACTGACTGATTCACTCGCAGAATTAAAAATCTACCGGACCAAAAACGTTCAAATTTGGTAGGTATTTTCAGTTGGTCCTTTAGAGGACCATATATATATATATATATATATATATATTCATATACACCTTATACTCGTAGAAACCTAGAGATATACAAAATATGAACACATATTCAATATTTTGAAAATTTCTATCTAAATTTGGGAAAGGAACAGTTTTGGGCTTTAAGCCTGTTGTTCCTCCCTCAATCATTCATAGTTGACAATTATATTGTTATTGTATCTATCTATCAATGTACAGATAGATAAATAAATATATACTCCTCGTATTGCAATGGTTATACCTAAAAAAAGGCCAAATATACAAGAAATAGTAATATAAAGATTGCTTCTATTCATTGTTCTCAAGTTATATAGCCTATAGTTGTTGTATATATACTTAACTTTCACTCATAGCTTCCTAGCTAAATCTGTGAGATCTCCCTATAGTGATATCTACTTGAAGCTGTCAGCATTGGTTTTATGGAAAGCACTGCTGTAAGTGTTCAGAATTTCTGACAGTTTAAAGTGAATTGCACAATAGTTATATCTGTAGAAAGCTTCAAATAGGAGTGATATATAGGCCTAGTTGTCTATAGCTAGAGATAGCAAATAGGACTTATGGTTTTGGAGCCCTCAGAGTGGAGGACTGAAAACGGTTGGCGAATTCACCGCTTATGCGGGCAGTCCCACATTGACGGGAGCCAAAAGGTTTCACATGAGCTCAGCAAGTGAAACGGAAGAGGAAGTCTGCTGGAGAACCGTTTAGGGATATTTATGGTTTTCATGTTTCATTTCTGTTCAAGTGGGAGAAGGAAAATCGGTTAAAATTATTTGTTTCATTTTCTGTTCATGTGAGAGAAGTAAAATCAGTTGAAATTATCAGTTTTATTTTCTGTTTAAATGGAGAAAGTGAAATCAGTTGGAATTATCAGTTTCATTTTCTGTTCAAGTGGAAGAAGTAAAATCAGTTAAAATTATTAGTTTAATTTTCTGTTTAAGTGGAAAAAGTGAAATCAGTTGAATTATCAGTTTTATTTTCTGTTTAAATGGAAAGAGTGAAATCAGTTGAAATTATCAGTTTTATTTTCTGTTTAAATGGAAAAAGTGAAATCAGTTGAAATTATCAGTTTTATTTTCTGTTTAAATGGAAAAAGTGAAATCAGTTGAAATTATCAGTTTTATTTTCTGTTTAAATGGAAAAAGTGAAATCAGTTGAAATTATCAGTTTTATTTTCTGTTTAAATGGAAAAAGTGAAATCAGTTGAAAATATTAGTTTAATTTTCTGTTGAAGTGGAGAAAGTGAAATCAGTTGGAATTATCAGTTTCATTTTCTGTTCAAGTGGAAATAGTAAAATCAGTTGAAAATATTAGTTTAATTTTCTGTTGAAGTGGAGAAAGTGAAATCAGTTGGAATTATCAGTTTCATTTTCTGTTCAATTGGAGAAAGAAGAACCTGTTAGAATATTATTATCGGTTTTATTTCCAGTGAAGAAAGGGAAAGCTGTTATAATTATTTCTGTGGTTTAATCATTAGTTTTGGATTGATCCAAGACTTCAACAAAACTAACCTGACTAAAAGAGTGACTGTGAATGTTGAACTGTATCAAATTACAAGAGTTTGTACCAAATCAAATTAGAACCAAATTCTTGGTTTCTTCATAACTAATTTGAAAAGTAGTTAGTTTTGTATTAGTTTAGTTTTAATTTGTTAGTTAGTTTAGTTTTCAACAAAACTAACCTGACTATCTATGACTGTGAATGTTGAACTGTACTAAATTAAAAGAGTTTGTACCAAATTAAATTAGAACCAAGTTCTTGATTTCTTCATAACTAATTTAATAGGTAATTTTTGAATAATTATCAATAAATAAACAAATACATATGAAAAATATCAATTTCCTATGTTCGTTTTTTTCTGTAGTTTTGTATTTTCGTGTTTACTGGTTTTGAGAAAAAAATTCTTCCAATTTTTACCCATGATTTCCATTTTGTTTTGTTAATTACCAAGTGTCTCTTAATTAGTTTGAACACAAACTGTTGTAATACAACGGTTTCATGACCATATTTGGAATACTTGAGCGTGTCTAGTCTCAGCCAATCACAGTGGAGCTCAACCTCCATTGGTCAACCGCTAATGACCAATCGTGGGGCTCCACCCACTCTATTTATTCTGCAGCTCAATGATGCTCAATGATTTAAGAGAGATTGATAATGATGGAGCAACCGAGAGCACCATCTGAAATAATAATAACATCGTGTGACCTGGCTGGCTCAGGTCTGGTGTCAGAGTTTTCAGGTCGCAACTGATCAATTTCAGAGTAATCTGAAATATTTTGTGGTTATTAAGAATATTAAGTCATTTTTAATTAATCCTGAACACCTCAGACGGTCGGTAAACCATGAGTTATTAAAAATCTTGAAAAAACTAGCTTCGAAAACATTGAAATTTTCTATCAAATCGATAGTGTTCAAAATGTATTAGAATCACACTTCTTCGTAAGGGATCAAGAAATTGAAGTCTTGAATGAGAATCAAACTATTGATCTAGTACAGTAGTGAATAATTCCCTCAACCAAAAACCAGTCAAACTCACTTTCCTGCCCATCACTGCAATCAACACGATCCAGTCGCTGACATGATCTGATTAAATTGTCAGTATTAGTTAAATGGGGAACATTAATGTAGTTAATAAGGAATACTGACAGTTGAAAGTGAATATCTCCAAGTCAGTATTGTTCGAATGGAAAGCATTCATGTTATTTACGAGGAAAGCTGTCAGTTTGCAGTGAATCTCAGTGGTTACAGCGTGTGATGTGTGTGATACAAAGTTTCAGCAGAACTGAAACTTGGTCGACTGCAATTGATAGCAAAACAGTCTAGCCGTCAAATTTCAGACCGATTCGCTTGATTAGACATGATGAGGAAGTTAGTGGTAGCCACTTCTGAGAACTCACACATGTTTCACACACATATTACGTGGATTTAACACGTATGTGCTTGTATGAATAACAGGCAATCAGTAGTAATTTGTGAGTAGAGCAGAATGTATTGATTATAGGAATCGCGTACATTCCAGATGAGTATTTACTGGAACGTGATAATTATTTACACGAGTGTATTTACTATAGTGAGGTCCACGTTATAATGGCAGATCATCTTTCAACAATGTAGAATTGATTGATTGATATTGAGAAAATATTTCATCATACCTATTAAAATTCATTATGTTATTATTGAAAAATATGGTTTCTTGCATAAAATAATTAATATCGGTGCACCGAGCTTCGCTCGTTATTTATTTATAAACTATTGATAAACAGGACACAATTCTTTAAAATGATTGGGGAAGGACTAACAGGCACAGCTCAAAACTGTTTCTTCCCCGAATTTTGATTTATATACTAGTAGTTCTGTGAACAGTAGACCTCGCGCAGTTATAACGACGTCCCAAACCATAAGCACATCCACACTGATACACTAACTATTTATTTGATCAGATCATGCTTACATAAGATTTAATTATCATATAACGCATTCCGGAATTTAGCGCGAGAAAACCAGAAGACATCTAGGCGCCCAGACGAGCTGTTATAAGTTCTTTGCATCCTATTTAATAGTGCATGATAATTGCATTCAATGAGGCATGCAATAAGGAATGCAATTTATAGTCTACACAGCTGCTAATTTTTCACCAAGTTACATTGAGATATTGAATCGCATGCGTCATAACATGCAATTTATAGTCAACTCGACAGCTGATTTATGATGAATAATTCTATAGTCTGATTTTCACTCTAATATTGACGTATGGAGGAGGCTCCTTTTTCCTTTTATATTATCCTTGAAATGCAAAATATCCAAAAACCTTGTATATACGTCGATGCGCAATTTAAAAAGGAACATACCTTTATGTTCAAATTTTATGAAAATCTATTACCGCGTTTCGCCGTAAATGCGCAACATATAAACATATAAACATTTGAACATTAAGAGAAATGCCAAACCGTCGACTTGAATCTCAGACCTCACTTCGCTCGGTCAACTATAAATAGTCCAGAAAGTAGGTTTTGTTCCATACACTTGAATTCAGGTTCAATTTTCAGTCCAAAAATTTAAAAACAGAAAAGTTCTAATTTAGATTATTTACAAACCAAATTGAATAACAAAATAACACTCACTAATCACTTAAAATTGTCAAATAATGATTAACTTTGAAAATTATGATACACTCTTGTTTAGAATGATTATCATGTCATGTTAGACCGTTTTCGAGATCCGTTGAACATAAAGAACCAGATATAAATAAATATGAATAACCAATATAAACATAAATATAAAACTACAGAAATTGCTCGCTTAATATAATAGGATCATTGATTATTCTAAACGAGAATGAACAGTTAATATTACATCAATAAACCTGTATCAGCTACCGTCTATAGAAGGCATTGACAAGACAGAGGATCTGCAACGTTGTTCTCCTATCTTTATCCACTGCTCTTATAACCTAGTATAATCTATTTTCATAGAAAATTTTACAGTCTAGATCAGACTTTAATCTAGTATTACTGAAGTCCACCTGATAATGTTCGTCTAAACATTATGAATTTTGTGATAAATTTATTGCAATAACGCTCCATTTCATCTGATTTTTATTTTAACTACTTCTCCGATTCAATAACTATAACGACAATCACTACATTCTAGTTTATTCAATTCATTCATTCTATTTCTAGTTCACCCCAACAGCCATTAGTCGTTTCCACACCGATATCTCGCCGACACGACAGGACAGGACAGGACAGGACAGAATTCACTCTGATGAACAGTATGAACAGAGGAGGCTGTGGTTTAAAACTGCGCGAGGTCTACTGTTCATAGAACTACTAGTTTATTTATATACAGTAGGTTTATACAGTATCTCACATACATGATTACTATCACATACCAATCACACAATGGGTAATTCTCTAATATATTTGAATTTCATTAGTATTTTTTTTTTTGTATTGTTAGATGGTACAATGTTTTGTAATAATATTATGTTGTGCCGAATAAATTATTTTTTTGAATTGAATTGAAATTTCTAACAGGCAAGGTGTATAACAATCATGTATTGAGGTAGAGTATGAGACACTCATTGAGAAAGTGAGTGAGTAGCTTACAACCCAAAGTGTATATATATATATATATATATATATATATATATATATATAATATATATATATATATATATATATATATATAATATATATATATATATATATATATATATATGAGTATAAAATGGGATATATTCTATGTATGGGAGAATCACACACACTACCGGAAACTTTCAACATAACGGTGGTGGACTGTAGGTACTTTGTTCAGGCTAGTATATTAAACTCTTTGAGCGGAAAATCGTTGAGCTCTAAAAACAAGGGAAACGAGGATTTTCCAGCAAGTGGAAACTCGAAAATCGTTGTTCTTTCTACTACTGAACTGATTATGATAGATTGTAGTGTGCGAAGCATCTATGATCTACGTTGAAGAGAACTTTTGAAGATGATCTACATTGAGAAAAACTTTTCATCATAGAATTGAATGAGACTTTTCATGAAAAAGATTTGGATCAACTAAATTTCACAGGAGAGAGAAACACGATGGAGCCGTCTATAATTGAACCTTGAGGGGATAATTGATATCTTTGGTATATCACAAGGGTACATTGTTAAATACAATATAAAAACATGGAGTACCCTTTAATTTGAAACATTTCAAACAACTAGTTTCGGCCTACTTTGGCCATTTTAAAATTAGAAAGGGTTCACTACGACTCATGTATGAATGATGAAAAATGTGAATAAAGTATATGTGAAAATTTTCTATAACAGAGCCTGGAATGATTGAAAGCAGTTTAGTTGATGAGAGAAAGAGCAAAGAGAAAGAGGACAATAAAGTTCAAAATATATGAGGACATCCAAAAAATTAAAGAATATAAATGAGGGTGAACAAAATGAAAATAACAAGGAATTGAGCGACGGGAAAAAATGCAAAAAAGAAATATATACCGGTGAATAAGGTGAATGAAAATAAACTTTTGACTTCACATTTTTTACTCTGAAGAGTAATACACAACCTAAGAAACGGAAAATATAAAAAAAATTATAGGAGGAATTTATGGATAACAGTCTTTAAAAATCTGGTGTGGCGCACTCACACAAATTTCCTTGCCATTATGAAAATTTATCACCTGACGCTAGTGTTCCCGCGCATCTCAAGTCTACTTATAAACAAAGATCTAAGCCAGCTGGTGACAGGACAATAACGCTGGAGACAAACGAGGTCTGCTATTTCTTTATAGTGAATGATTTAATAGAATTGCTAACAGTTTGCAATTGAATAATCACATTTTCTAGAATTTCAAGCTTATTTTCAATTTTAGGTGAAAATGTTACTGGACATTAATTGTGGAGATTTTCATGCTCAATCTTTTCCACTCGAAATTTTTGGTTAAAAATGTATCTGAAGTCTGATAATTGGGGATCTAAAATCGAACTTCAAAAAGATGGGGTGGAGCTCCTGAAATTTTTACAGATATGGGACTAGTGGCAGTTGATAGAGCTTATCGATGACAATTTTAGGTTAAATTTGATCAAAATCTCAAAATTTGATCTTGAATTGCATTTGATTGAAATTGTTCGTGTCGGATCCTTATAGTGTAAGGACCTTAAGTTCCAAATTTAAAGTCATTCCGTTAATTGGGAGATGAGATATCGTGTACACAGACATACATACACTCATACACACCAACTCATACAGACCAATACCCAAAAACCACTTTTTTGGACTCAGGGGACCTTGAAACGTATACAAATTTATAAATTGGGGTACCTTAATTTTTTTCGGAAAGCAATACTTTCCTTACCTATGGTAATAGGGCAAGGAAAGTTGTCACGTTATTTTTTATAGTTAAATAACGCTTAGCCTCCTGCTTGGCATCAGTCGGTAGAGCATGAAATATTTTAATAATTATAAAAATCAGGTCGTGGTTTTTTATAGGATACAGTCTCACTTTAGTACGACATGTTCTTGTCATCATACATTAATGGGCTCATCAGGAGCTTATAAAAATAATACTGATAATTTATTAAAGAAAAAAAAAATATATATATATATGGTACTTATCCTATAGTATTGAGGAATAAAAATAAATCGCACACCATAAACAATTTGATACATATATTAACAAATATTGCAAAAAATAAATCAGAGCAAAAAATATATAGAGCGATAAAAAATATATAATATAAAATAGAACAATAATCGAAATCAATAAAATATCACAGGCTAAATACTATTCTCCAAATTCTACAGCACGAAACGTTACCATGTGCTTTTATTTTTATGATCATATGCATCTATTTGCATGTAGCTGCGATATCAGCTTGCTAATACCTGTCGACTTCGACAATTCTATTTTGAATAGATTTTTAGGTCAGCATGATAAACTGACAAGCTAGTAATCCAAATATATATATTAAATTCTATAGTATCTAATAGATTTCTTTGTAATAAATATTTTGTAATAAAATTTTTCATCTCAGGGTGCGAGATTCGGTACCTGAAGGAATAAATAGAGCAATTCATCTAGTGAATCAGAGCTACAACAAACTATCGCAAATTATATTGCAGAAATTAATGATCATATGAATATGTATCAACAGCCTAGATTTTATACTTCTTTGATTGATAGATCTTCCAATATATGAATTGATTCGTTACTTTTCTAATAAAATACCTTTTATACTTGCGCAAGTATTTTTACCAAATTCTTAATTTATAAGAAACCCTTTCGACGAGCTAGCTTTGATTCTTATGTAATTTCGAAGCACTGAGGGCGCCCTATCACTATTTCAATATTTTTCACTCACGTGTCGGAATTTTCTTATGAGCTGCTGATGTCGATCCAACTCCTGGTGGTCCTGGATTATTGTAGCCGGAGTCGTCTCTTCCAAGGGGTTACAAAATTATTTAAAAATGACTTTTGCTTTATAAGAGCATCACAAAGTCTTATAAGAAATTTAGTAATTCAATTTAACTTTAAATTATTACAAGATACATCAAGGTATTACGCTCTATAATTTTTAGTGACCTCTCATGGTGGCAGTTGGCAGGCGAGTGTCATTCTCGTTTCTCAATTTTATAATTCTCATTTCCGATTTTCAAATTTGCATAAAATTTGAATATTCTAGTCCTCCGCCATTCAAGGCTCAAATAGACCGTGCTAAAATATTAAATTATTACTTATGTTATATATATATAATAATTTATTTGCCTTCAGGCCATATCGAAAACATAGACTATATAACAATTTTTTTATAAATTCTATTTATTTGTAGAAATATATACAAATATTTTTGAATCGGCTCACTATTGCCGCCTATCAATTGCCATTATTTGATTGGTGCATGCAAATTATTACAGTATTCATGCGCCCGGTAACCTCCTACTTCCTTAATACATTTAATTATTTTTATTGGGTTTTTAAATATGCTCTCTACATGCTAAGTAATTTTTTATAGGTTATTATTTGTTTCATACCTCATAATAATTAGCCACGTGAGACCTTTAGTTCCTCAAATTGCATACCGTTTTGCCACAATAAATTTCTGCCAAGGTGTTTGGTCAGATTCTACGTTGTATGGCTCGGTCGATTGTTAGGTCGCCGATCACTAAATGTTTATGCCTAACCTCAATTTTCAATATTTTATATAATATTATATATTAGCAAAAATTATTTCCATCCCTCTTAGGCTGTTGTACAGTTTAGCCAGGACGTCTGATATTATCTAATCTTTATGTTATCTCTTTGGCGATATTAGCCAATTACTTCACTTAGACCTATAAATATTTCAGCTAGGGATTTTTATTTATCTGTCCAAATTAAAATATGTTACAAAGTAAAAAGGGAATTTTTGAAAAGAAGTAAATTGAGACTGGAAATGAAGAGAAAATAAAGAAAAGATCTAGAGAAGACAGAGAGAAAATAAGATACAATAGAAGAAATTCCAATTGAATCTAAAAACAAAAGTACAGGAAAACGATCTCATGAAGAAGAAGAAGATGAATAAGAAATTGAAGAGCTAATAGAAAAACAATTTCTTCACAACCTTGTTCTCCCCTGAGTTCGTCACGAAATATTATTTCCCCATACCATCACAATAGCAAGATAAACGACCCGAAAATAATAAGTACATCAACTGTCAGCATTATCTGAATGGGAAGCCTTGAAGCTATTTATATAAAATGCTGACAGTCAAATGTGGCTCTCACTATACACGGACTGAACAGAAAAGTTATATCTGTACAGTCATATGCATCTATATTATATTCGTGTCTGACTGAAAGTGAAATAGAAGATAGCTTTCCATTTCGATTTGCATTAGGAAATTACCAGTCAGTGACTGAGATAAGGCACTGAAATTGTGGGATTTTAATATCCAATTTCCTTTTCTCCATCCCTCTCACTCGAATGTCTGACGGTTAGCTCGAATCGAGTCCTACCCACATTAAACCAGGATAAATCTCTGAATACTTCACATTATTTTTAAACGACATCCAAACGATTTTAACGATCATTTGAATGATTGAACATGGAAGGTTTGAAAACCCCTTTCCAGACATGTTGACATGAACTTTTAGGATGTGATTTAAAACCTGTGATTCGAATTCAATTCTCCTAAAAATATAATCAGAAGATTATTTCACAAAATTGTTATGTTATGAGAAAGAACACATTATTCATACTATTTTTAAACGACATCTAAGCGATTTTAACGATCATTTTTGAATGATTAAATATGGAAGGTTTAAAAACCCCTTCGACATGAACTTTTAGTATGTTTCCAAACCTTTGATTCGAATTCAAGTCTCCAAAAAATATAATCAGAAGATTATTTTGGAAAAAAGTTCTTTTATGAGAAACTTTTTTCTCAAAATCATGTCAAGTTTCGAAAACAGCTTCAACATAAAACTTCAATCATTCATTTTCCAATTGTTATTTGTTTCTAAAAATAATTGAAATCTATGAAAATATCATGTGCCAAGCTTGAAAAATACTAATAAGAAAGCTTATCAATATTCATAAGTACGGGTATAAAAAATATATATTCTCCACATTATTCTGAAGGGAAACGAGTTTCTTAACGAATTGTATGAGAACGGATTGATATTGTCAAACCATTAATCTATTGGAAAAATTGAAGATATTATTTATGGTTATAAAATTCTCGTTTATTAACGATTTCCATGACCATTTTTAGAATACTTGTGCATGTCTAGTCTCGGCCAATGACAGCCGAGCTCAACCTTCATTGGTTAAAAGCTAATGGCCAATCATATGGCTTCAACCAACACTGCTGCTGAATATTTTCACTGCTCACTGTTTCCAGTTCACTACAGATTGACAATGGTGTAAGAACCGAGTCTTGTATCTCAAATTGATGGTTTTAACAATATCAAGTCATTTGAATTTTTTACAATATGGGGGTATATACATATTATATATCTATGTATATGGTATATCTACCACATCACCCTTACAAAACGGAAGATAGTTTCTTGTAAGAAGTAATTTGTAACAGTGGAATTTTCTGACAAAAGTGGATGTTTCAAGCTAATTTCCAAGTGATCTTGATGTAATTTTCAAAACCAATAAGCCTATCCATAATCATTTTCATGAAATGAAAAAGAATTTCCAGTAGAATCTCATCAATGCAAATGTTAGTTCCACATTTATACAATTAACATATGAAATGGTTTTATAATGGTAAATTTGAGAATAATTGACTATGTATTAATCAAGTTTTTTCCTGTAGATGCATACTACAAACTAGTTATTATCAATTTCAATTCCATTTGAAAATTAGAGTACTAACACAATCAATATGAATTCATGAGTAGCTACAGTGGGGTCCACGTTATAATGACAGTGGAGAAAGATAGGGGAGCAACGTTGCCGTTCCCTGTATCTTGTCAGGTTTATTGATATAGGTTTATTGATACAGGTTTATTGATGTAATATTAATTGTTCATTCTCGTTTAAAATAATCAATTATATTTTATTGAGCAACAAATTATAATTTTCGATAATTTCATAATGAATTTCCATAAATAAGATGAAATATGTTGTTGATTGATAATTAAATCTACATTGTTGAAAGACGATCTGGCAACAGAGCAAAGCGAGAAAGAGACAGCGCTATCCGCTTTGTTGAATGATATACAAGGATAGCAATACCATTGCTAAACAAACACTGCCATTATAACGTGGACTTCACTATAGTAACAGTTACTGTATTCCAAATTCTTCACATTTCTATTCAATATGCAGCAAATTGAATTCGATATCAATGAACCCGAATTGTGTGACAATCCACACTAATTTGCATATGGAATATTCTCGACACAGCAATGGAAATCGATTAGATGTTATCACATCATTGGAAAGGTTGTCAACTGTTTTTTGTCATGCTAGGCGAAGTTTTCCATATTCTATTCGGGGATATAGCGTGTGATAGTAGAATTCAAGCAATTTACAAAATTATTTCCGAGCATGTGAGGGAGAATCGAATGAGAGAGCTTGGATTGAAACTGAAATTCAATTGAGGGAGAAGCAATTACAGTGAAATGGGGTTGATAGTTTTTTATGGGAAATTGATTGGGAATTTTCAATAAACAGCAGGAATTTTATAAATGTATCAAATTTATCTAGATGAGAAATTTATTGGGAAATGAGATATCAAATTGTTGTTTTTAGCTACTGGAGAAATTAACGAAATTGATAGCTTTATTTTGGGAATTTACTGATGAAAATAATTAATAATTATTATTAAACTAGAATCTCTTTTTAATTGATTTTCATCTAAAGATAATTAAGCAATAGAATCCCATTTTTTTAAAGATTACTTATATACAATTCAATGATAAATAAACAATTCAATTTGAAATTTTCTAATAAATTGTGATTGATTTAATTTAGAAATATTTTCTATTCAAAAATGATTTTTGTGTGTTTGAATTGTAAATTGAGTGTGTAATTGAAGAATGTTAAGTGACACATAACCTAGCTACATTTGGACTGTGTATCAATTAGAATTGGAACCGTTTGGGTATTATAAGCCTGTGGTACTTTTCTGAAAGTTGTGTAATTCTGAATGATTAAATAAATAAATAAATGATAATAATTAACTGTCAGTTATACTTTTAATGTGCACTTACCATATCAAGAAATTCAAAATTCGATCCCAGAAATGACTTACCTGAAATAAAAACAAGAATATTGTTAGAAATTCATAAGGTATGTGATAAAATCGAAATCAAAACGATTTCACATTTTTAGAACCACTTGTGAGTTCTAACACAATTTGAGGTACTACTGTAATTCCTGTTGTTTTAACCATTTTCATCCCGCCTTTCGGAGGAGAAGATAAGTTGTCGGTCTCGACTACCTAAAAAGTAGTCGTCATCTCTCATCATCATCCCTCTCACTCATTACCCACGCACAAGCCTAAGAGCTTATGTGAGCATCACCCTCAGTATTATAATTATAAATCTCTTGTGAAAAACTCAAACTTTGAGTGGCAGAATATATACAGTGTGTATTCTCATTTCTATTGTGTATAACAAATAGGTCCTACTCTTTGTTTCTAGAAGATATCTACTCATCTACATATTTATTTTCTATTCTGAATATGTTAATTGTTCATTTGTTTCCATTATAATGTAGTGTTAGTATGCAATGGGTCTTGCAAGACATGTCAATACATTGTCATCTGTGATAAATAATCAATCAATCAATAAAGTTTGGATGAAGCTCTACAATTGGTCATTAGTTGTCGACCAATAGGGACTCATCTCTACTGCCATTGGCCAAGACAAGGCACACCCCAGTATTCCTGATATGGTCACGAGAAGCGTTAGGCTAGCTACACACACATCAATTTTTATTGGAACGATATTTTGCCATTCTTATGAAATCTATCAGATTAAACAGATTATTTCAAACAGATGATGTTTGTCCTCTAATTTTATAAAATTCATAAGAACGACAAAATATCGTACTAACAAAAATCGATGTGTTTGTACAGGGCTTTTGACAACAACCAATGAAGAGAAACTAAGTAACTAGCAAAACCAAATTAATATACGAGAGAATGGAAGAATAAATTATACGAAGACTACATCGAAAAACAAAGGTAGAAAAATAGATATAAAATTTATTCTACCTTTCTCTTTTATTATTCGACACGGTTATTACTTTATTTTTTATCAAGATGATATAGATTATGATAAAGTGTTAGTGATAATGATGAATATCGGGGCACCGAGCTTCGCTCGTTTTTTCTATTTATTGTTAATCAGAACACAATTCTCTAAAAGCTGGTGTGGTGCACTCACACAACTTTCCTTGCCGTTATGGAAATTGATCACCTGACGCTAGTGTTCTCGCGAATCTCAAGTCTACTATTCAAAGATTTGAGCCAGCTAATGACAGGACTATAACACTGCAGACACACGAGGTCTGCTATCTCTTCATAGTGAATGATTTAATAGAATCAACAGTTGCCAACAGTTTGCAATTGAAATAATAACATTTTCTCGAATTTCGAGCTTATTTTAAATTTTAGGTGAAAATGTTACTGAACATTAATTGTAGAGATTTTCATGCTCAATCTTTTCCACTTAAATTTTTTTGTTTAAACTTTATCTGAAGCCTGATAATTGGGAATCTAAAATCAAACTTTGCATAGATGGGGCGCAGCACCTGAAATTTTTACAGATATGGGACTTGTGATAGTTGATAGAGCTCATCAATGACTATTTTAGGTATGAATTTGAGCGGTATGAATCAAAATCGTTGGAACCGTTTTCGAGAAAATCGCGGAAAACCCTGTTTTTGACAACATTTTTGCCATTTTAGCCGCCATCTTGAATTGCATTTGATCGAAATTTTTCGTGTCGGATCCTTATAGTGTAAGGACCTTAAGTTCCAAATTTCAATTCATTCCGTTAACCGTTAATTGGAAGATAAGATATCGTGTACACAGACGCACATACACTCATATACACACACACACACACACACACACACACACACATACAGACCAATACTCAAGATCCACTTTTTTGGACTCAGGGGACCTTGAAACGTATAGAAATCTAGAAATTGGAGTACCTTGATTTTTTTCGGAAAGCAATACTTTCTTTACCTATGGTAATAGGGCAAGGAAAGTAAAAATGATCTTTTTTATATTTCACAGCTGGCTATACGTCATCTTATGAGTTTCGGGGATGCGATATTTTGATTTTTCACATACTCACTCACTTTTTCACTATCCGCAGACGACGAAAGTATCAGCTGTTTCATTGTTTCATCCAATGATGAATTATCCTTTTAATGTCGTTCAGCGAGTTTTCCCAAGGATAAGAGCTAGTGCAATAGAATTCTTATATCATAAACCTACTATTTTCCAATTTTTTTGTAAATCGTTACATCCGTATCCGAGAACCAGATATAAATATAAATAACCAGATATAAAAATACAGAAATTGCTCGCTTAATATAATAGGATTGTGATTATATCGACCAACATAATATCAGGACCATCATGATATGATGATGCTATTAGTGATATTACTGATGATGATAATAAAGTTCACAAAGAAAATTACCACCATCTCGATAGTGATAATGCCTCTCTATTGGTGCCTTTTCGACTAGGTCACAGAAAGCCTGATTAAGTTTGTCTAGCACGGGAGGAACAGGTAAGGGGGGTGACAGAGCGAGAGGGGGGCTGTCATGTCGAACAAACCTGGAGCAATAATTCATGTTGTAATCGATATTTTGGGGGGTTTTTGGGGTTGCAGGGTGGAAGGGAGAAGGGGTACACAGACCCGATTTTCAGCTATTTTACTGGCCTGGTGAGGGATCACGTGACTCATGCTTGGCGTGTATATATGTGTTTATAAGGCGTGCTCTAGTCATCCATCAGTGTCACCAGGAATTCACAATTCATGTCAATTTCTGACCGAATATTTGGTCTGGTCACTTAGAAACCCTGAAGTAAGGTCACCTTACTTCATGATAAGGTTTATTCCTTGTTATTGGAAATGAGAAGTACAGAATTCAAGAATATAGTTATAGCCTAATAGAATGATAATAACAGACCTAGGACAGTTCAAAGATTCGAAAACGTTTTGGTGACTTAGTGAATCTGAAGACCTCTAAGTTATCTGTTATTATATGAGATAAGTCCTCTCTTTTATTGGGTACAAATATGTCCTTCTCATAACATTGCAGACGAGAAGACCAATGACAGTTTTTGAGTTGACAGTCATAAATTTGACAAATCTGCAGCAGTTTCATCAATTATTTCAGGAATGTCAACTCTTGATATCAATAGAGACAAATTGAAATCAACCCAATCTGAGATCCTGACCCTGTAGTTGTCGACGACGGCACTTACGCACAAACGAAAACCCAGCTTTTGGCCTCATATAGAACTTTTCTAATACGAATTTTGGACAGTGCAAGATTTCCCTCAAATAGTACTCTTCAAGTACGATATTTGAACTGTACGAAAATTCCTAAATACTGTGAAAAACTTCCTAAACCTCCTAAACCCACCTCTCCTTCCATCACACAAGTTACACCTACATATAACTCATGTACACCTCCGCCTAAAAGTATTCCGCCGAAGTGAACCTAAATGAAGTATTCCGGCAATGTAAGCATTCACCCAAATACGCTCGCTTCCTATTTATATCAATTTATATTCAAAGTTGAAATCGTTTAGAAACATTACGCGAGGTTTGCTCCTATTTACTTTAGAGGCGCGGAGTGTAGTAAACCTCTTTGGAGTAGAAATGAGAGGTTGTGGGGGGGGGTTGATATCAAGGGGGTGTAGTTACTGGGGGTAGGGGTGGAGGGTTTGTGATACAGGGTGGGGGCGCATTCCAGTCCCCAGGGCTCATGGCTTCCGCGGAGCTTTTGCTTCGTTAGAACAGACGGCACCTGTTCTGATTCACACAGGTATTTCTGCACGGGGGAACCCTGGATCCCCGCTTTCGGTCCCCCTCAGGTAGGTTGTGTGCAATGTTTGAAGAAGTTTGGCAGAAGTAGCGAGCAGGCAGTGGAGAGCAGAGAGAGAGGAGGAATATCCTGTGGCACTCAGATGTAGACACGAGCGTGAAATGCTTCAATCCCAGTTGCATGAACTCCTGCACGTCTGTTTGTGATTGTGATGATTGCTAAGGGTGATCAAGAAAGGGTGGTTCGGAGAGAGAGTGAGTGTGAGGGAGGGAGAGAGAGAAAGTGCGAGGAGTGTGGAAGGGGAAGGAGAGAGAGTGAGAAAGAGTGAGAGAGATTGAATTATTGATTGATTGAGTACTTTATTTATGTAGATTACAATATATACTGGCTTAAACACTTATATACAATAGCTTACAATACAGCAAAATTATAGATGAATTTACTTAATATAGACTAAGAAAATAATTATTGAACTGTATGATTTATGAAAAAAGCAATCTGTAATAACTGTAGATAATTATATTGATATGCATCTACATAAATTGGCGGAGCTTTGGACATATCAATGTCCATTCTACGGAAAGAATATTCGAAGTATCCTTCCCACTAACTCTCTTAGTGGGGGAGAGAGAGAGAGTGAGAGTGAGAGAAAGAGAGAGAGAGAGAGAGGGAGTGGGGGAGAGAGAGAGGGATGGTGTGTGAGAGAGATTGGGGAGATTTGTAGGGAGGGTTGAGAGAGCGAGAAAGTGGTACTAACAAAATCTTTTTGCAGATCATAACATAAGCTCAAACTAAAGATTAGTTTTTTGAGACTTGTTGACGTTCTAGAGGAGAGAGATATCATAGGATTCAAAGTGAGTTTGAAGGTACCAATATTTCAAGATGAAATTTATGTTGGAGAACGAAAAGCGCGATAAAATTTTATGTAAAAAAGTGTCGTAGGAGGCGAACATGATTTATGGTTCAATGTAAAACTGCGTACACATATACGCGCATCCAACCCGCACCGAGCACGCTCCGCCCTCGTACCGCCCTCGTTTCTCCATCGAACCACAGTCGCTCCGCCCACGCACCCATCATGAACGTTACGGAAGATGTTAGATCTTCTCGCGTTCCCCGGTCGAACCACTGTTGCTCGCCGGTCGATCATCAATCGCTCTGCTGGAGTGACGTTCGGTTGCGGAGCAGAGCGAAAGTCTGTACGCACCTTTAGAGTTAAATGTGGAAGTTATTCGAAAAAGTGGTTCAGAGAGATTTGATGCGGAAATAGATTGAGGTTACCCCAGAGCAGTTTTGAGATACCACTTTCAGTTGTTACACCAATATAAATTGAATCAAAGAAGGATGTGAACTTATCAACTATTCAATACCAGATTTTAAATATCATAGGACCTGAGATGTTAATTTCAGATGATCTCTACATTAAATTCTATGGAAGATTTGATAAGATATTGGTTAATCATGGGCAGAGAATGTTGTTATGGTGACCTAGGAATTGAAATGATTAATAATTTGAATGAATGACAGAGACTGATAGGCAGAAATTAGGGTAGTGGATGTGTCGAAACAAAAATGAAGAGTTAGAGGGTGTGAAGTAGGGAGAGAGAAGGAAACAAAAACGCAATGAAAGAAGAATGAGACATCTGAAAAATGAATGGGAAACGAGGTAGGCCTATTGCATTGGGAAATGTAGGCCTGACTGTCAGCCCCTCGGTATTATTTATAGTGTTTTATGGCAAGAAAGATTGTTTCAAATCTTTCGGAACGTATTGCTTTTCTCCAATTATCCGGGAGGTGGTTTTCCTAAACCCTGTTCGCTCATTCCAGATGCTGGGAATAATAATTTCGTGGCCCTTGGAGAAATAATGGCGGAGGATTGGCTCGAGACGATATGGGTCATGAGAAAGAGATGGGTCTCATGGAAATGAGATGTGGAAGAAGAGGGATGAAGTTGAGGACGAAGAAGAGGGGGATAAGGATGAGGATGAGAAGGTGAATAAGGGGGGAGGAGGAGGAGGAGGAGGATGGAGAGAAGGGTAAGAAGAAGAAAATGGAAATGAGAATGATAAGTGAGATGGTGAAGAGGAGGGATGAAGAAGAAGAAGAAGAAGAAGAAGAAGAAGAAGAAGAGAAGAAGAAGAAGAAGAAGAAGAAGAAGAAGAAGAAGAATGAAAAGAATGAGGAGAAGTAGAAAAGAAAGTGAAAGGAGAAGGAGGAGTTAGAGAAGAAGGAGGAGTAGGAGGAGGAAAGGAAGGAGGAGGTGGAAAGAAGGGGAAGGAGCAGAAGAATAAGAAGGAGGTAGAAAGAAGGGGAATAATAATAATAATAATAATGAGAAGAGGTATAAGGAAAAGTGAGAGAAGAAGGAGGTGGATGAGGAGGAGTTAGAGCAGGAGGAGGAGGAGGAGGAGGAGGAGGAGGAGGAGGAGGAGGAGGAGGAGGAGGAGTTAGAGGGAAAGGGAAGAAGAATGAGAAGAAGTAGAAGAAAAAGTGAGAGGAAGAGTAGAAGAAGAATATGGATAAGGAGTAGGAGAATGAAGAGAAAGGGAAGAAGGAGGAGACGAAGAATAAGAAGAGAAAGAGAACAAGCGAAAAGAAGGGGAGGAAAAACAGAACTGAGAAGGTAAGAAGAGGAGAGGAAAAAAGGAGAAAAAGAAGAAAGAAGAAAGCCTGGGAGTGGGATAAGAAGAAAAACGAAGTATAAAAAAGTGAAGCAAATTTGGTTATACAGTGGTTGATTTATCCTGATTTTCTATTTACGTCCCTTCCATCTGTAGCAGTTCAATCTCGTACTATGACTTGAATCTTCCTGCAATAGGAAAATAGAATGAGAAATTGGTTTCTCTCCAGTACAGAGATCAAGGGGCGACATGTAGTTCTTGAGATCGTACATAAAGTACGATAAGAGAATTTTTGCGAAATTTACGAAAGAGAAGTAAATAAGAGAATTTTTGTTATGTGTTGGATGAGAAGCATATTGACTGAAAGTTGTAATAACATGACTTGTCTTATACTCCATGACTGGAGTCTTTAGGACGTAATCTTAAAAAAAAAAAAAAAAAAAAAAAAAAAAAAGCAACAGTTGAAAAGTGTGAAACCATGTGAAGATGAAGTGCTACACATGGGATTTCACAAGCAGTTGGTTTTCTAAATGAAAAGAGAGGGTTAAGTGGAGATTTAATTGAGAGAGAAGGCACCTGTATACTGAGTGCGAGGTGACAGAAAGATGCCTCCATATTAGCGAAAATATAATGAAAGCAACGTGATAGACACGAGGGTGATGAAGAGGGATAGAGAGTGATAGAGATATACAATAATGAGGGTGATAGAGAGGGAAGATTTGATAGGGAAAAAAGTAACTAAATGGCGAGAGGTCGAAGAAATTTATGAAGAGGGAGAAGAAGATAATATAGAGAAGGAATGAATGTGGTGATGTGGTGATGCAGAGGGAGATGGGGGTTATTATCAAGAGTAATAAGAGAAAGTGATGGGAGGGGGAAGAATTCCTTCCTTTTCCTTTTTCCTTCGTCCTGGTAACTCCCAGAAGAAGGGAGTTTATTATAGAAGATATAACAAACAAACGAAAATGAAAAATACACTTATAAAAAGAAATCTTACAAACAAAACAAATGAAGAATAATGAAAAAAGCAAGAATGACAGAAGATAAGAAAAATTCCTTTTCAGTGGAAAATTTCAAAAATTATAAACCAGACGAAATATAAATTCTCCAAAACCTTCTAAAGAATAATAATAATTGACCGAGCGAAGTGAGGTCTGAGATTCAAGTCGACGGTTTGGCATTTCTCTTAATGTTTAAATGTTTGAATGTGAAAACACAAATTTGACATTGTCAACCACTTTTTAATAAAGTTTTTTAAATAAAAAGTGGTTGACAATTTCAAATTTGTGTTTTCATTATGGAAAAGTACCACAACACAACTGTAATGTTTGAATGTTTTAATGTTCGAATGTTTTAATGTTTGAATGTTTAAATGTTTGATTGTTTAAATGTTTATATGTTGCGCATTTACGGCGAAACGCGGTAATAGATTTTCATGAAATTTGACAGGTATGTTCCTTTTTTAATTGCGCGTCGACGTATATACAAGGTTTTTGGAAATTTTGCATTTCAAGGATAATATAAAAGGAAAAAGGAGCCTCCTTCATACACCAATATTAGAGTAAAAATCAGACGATAGAGTTATTCATCATAAATCAGCTGACAAGTGATTACACAGATGTGTGGAGAAGCCAGTCTATTGCTGTATTTCCATAATGACTATAGTTTCAATCAGGTACTTGTGGATGAGAATACTGCGTGAGGTCTACTGTTCACAGAACTACTAGTAATAATAATAATAATAATAATAATAATAATGATAATAATAATAATAATAATAATAATGATAATAAAGGGAGAACAGTCCTGATGAAGAAGAGAGGAGGAGGAATTGATATGGAGAAATGGTGTAAAAGAGAGGAAAAAGACAGTCAGAAAGAGAGAATATCGGATAGTTATCGGAGTAGTATTTGAATGAATCACTTATATTGCTAATGTAAGAAATAACAATGCCCTAATAAATTCTGGAGAGAGACAGAGAGAGAGGTTACAAATTTCTGTATTTCCTCAACATGTTTCTACTCAATCCACTCCACTGGAATGATAAATTCTCATGAAACAGACCTCTAATGGTTCAAAGTTCAAACTTGAAATTTACTTAATTCACACATCTTCAAAAAATAGTCTTGACATGCAAGAGCTTACTGAGAGAAGGAAATGATTAAGTGGTGGGTAGAGGTTGGAAGAGGTGCGTAAAAAGAGAAAGAAGCAACCATCTTTAAAAATCTAGTCTTCACCTGTGAGAACATACTGAGAGAAGGAGGAGATGATGAAGTGGTAGGTGGAGTGAGGAAGAGGTAAAAAGTGATGAAGAGATATGTAGTGAACACAGTGATAGAATGGTAAAGGAATGACTTCATACACTAAAGGAATGAAACATCTTCAAAAATCTAGTTTTCACCTGTGAGAACATACTGAGAGAAGGAGGAGATGATGAGTTGGTAGATGGAGTAAGGAAGAGGGAAAATGTGATAAAGAGATATGTAGTGAATACAGTGATAGAATGGTAAAGGAATGAATTCATACACTGGAGGAATGAAACATCTTCAAAAATCTAGTCTTCACCTGTGAGAACATACTGAGAGAAGGAGGAGATGATGAGTTGGTAGGTGGAGTAAGGAAGAGGGAAAATGTGATAAAGAGATATGTAGTGAATACAGTGATAGAATGGTAAAGGAATGACTTCATACACTAAAGGAATGAAACATCTTCAAAAATCTAGTTTTCACCTGTGAGAACATACTGAGAGAAGGAGGAGATGATGAGTTGGTAGGTGGAGTAAGGAAGAGGGAAAATGTGATAAAGAGATATGTAGTGAATACACTGATAGAATGGTAAAGGAATGACTTCATACACTAAAAGAATGAAACATCTTCAAAAATCTAGTTTTCACCTGAGAGAACATACTTGGAGAAGGAGGAGATGATGAGGTGGTAGGTGGAGTAAGGAAGAGTGAAAATGTGATAAAGAGATATGTAGTGAATACAGTGATAGAATGGTAAAGGAATGAATTCATACACTGGAGGAATGAAACATCTTCAAAAATCTAGTCTTCACCTGTGAGAACATACTGAGAGAAGGAGGAGATGATGAGTTGGTAGGTGGAGTAAGGAAGAGGGAAAATGTGATAAAAAGATAGGTAGTAGTGTATACAGACACACTAATAGAGAGAGTGTAGGCATCAGTTGCGAAAACATTGAGCCTTGGAGCATTAAGAGAAATGCCAAAAGACGGTGAAAGCAGCTTTTGCCCTGCTTCCAGTTAATGGATTTACTCGACGCTTTTTTCCACTTCATTTGTGAGACTCGACTCCTCTCAACTGCTGCTGAAATGCAGGATGGAGTGAGATAGAGTGAGACAGAAAAAGAGAGTGTGAGTGAGAAATGGGAGAGAGCGAGTGCGTGTATGAGAGAGAATGAGGGACAGAGTGTGCGTAAGAGAGAGAGAATGTGTGTGTGAAAGAGAGAGTGTAAAAGAGCGAGGGAATGAGAGAGTGCGTGTGAGAGAGAGAGTATGTGTATGGGAAAGAATGAGAAACAGAGAGTGTGAGATAGTATTTGTATGAGAAAAAGAGGAAGTCTGTATAAAAGGGAAAGAGTTAGAGAGTGTGTCTATGCAAGAGCGTGGGTGAGGGAGTATCAGAGAGCAGAGAAAGAGAGAGGAAACAATATATAGTATTGAAGAGCAACTGTATGGATGGAGTAAGTTGAGTTAGATTAGATTTCTTTATTTATGTATGTTACAATAATTACTGGCTTATACACTAATATTTACATTAAATGACGATAATACTAGTTATTCAAAGAATTACACAAAGTATCAATGAGAATAAAGATTGAATGCAATTGAAATAACGATAATATAATAGTGTGATGTAACTTCATACGATAATGCTAGTTATTCAAAGAATTTTACAAAGTATAAATAATGAATCAATGAGAATAAAGATTGAATGCAATTGAAATAACGATAATATAATAGTGTGATGTAACTTCATAAATCGGCGGTTTTTCAACAAATAATTGTCGATTCTCTAAGAAGGATATAAGATATCCTTCCCATTAACTTACGATCGGGAGAGAGAAAGAGAGTATAAGTCAGAGTGCGTATATTCAAGAGGGAAAGTGTAAGTGACTTTGAGAGTGCGACTACGCAAGAGCGTGGGTGAGAAAGTATCAGAGAGCACAAAAAATGAGGAAATGATATATTATAGCATTGAAGAGCAAGTGTATGAATAGAACAAGTGAGAGAGAGATAGTGTGAAAGAGAGAGTGTGTGTGAGAGTTGAATAAATAAAATAAATGTTTATTTCCCAAGAAAACTAGAACTACAACAACAATTACACAAAATATTAGATGAATTACATACAATAGTTAGTTACAAAAAATTCTTATAATGTGTCCTCTACTTGTTTAGTTTTTTCTGTGTGGAAATTGACCTACTCCACTATGGCGTACCATGTTCTAGAGTAGGTTTTGTTAGTTTATTGTGCGTATTAGATAGTAAGAAAGAGAAACATATGGATTGCTTCAATACAAGAGCGAGTGAGTGAGAAAGTATGAGTTGAAGAGGAAGTGCATGGATACATTGTGTGAATATATGAGAGAGAATAATGTGTGTAAGGAGGAGAGATGATGTGAGTATGGATCCGAGAAAGAGAGAGAATGAGAGAGTAAGTGATAATGAAGAATAAAATTATGATAATGTTCAATATGAAAGAAAGAGAGAGTTTGAAAAAAGAAACAGACCATGAATGAAATTACTTCATCAATACAAATTGAGAAAGTATTAAATAATAAATAAAAATAAATGAAGAAATAAAGGATTTTATTGAACGGAATTCATTACATTTTTGAAAATAATCAAGTAAATGTTATTATATTTTTATTGTCAGCATTTTCTCCTTGGCTAAGTGCCGTCAGGAGGAGAAAGTATTAAAACTGGTTCAGTAACCACTCATTGCAAGATCAATAGAAAATTTATTTATAAAATTTACATTGGAAGTTTCCACCCTGGAAGATAAATGAAGTAACAAGACGTCTTCTTTTCTTGAAAAAAACAAGAAGGTGTTATGTTAATGAGCGTTATTGAGGAATCGGAAATGTGGAGTTTTGTTAAGAGTGGAAAAGTAGAGAGAACAAGTTAAATTGTAAAGAAGTGTTGACGAAACAAATTTTGTATTATTTTTTGTCTGAAATAAATGAATTGTGAAATGAAATGAATAAATGTAAAGGGCTGTGTGAGAGAATAAGAACGGAAAAGGAGAAATTTTGCGCAAAGAGAAGATAAGCTTCATTTATTCGCTTTCCGTTTAGTTTGAGTTTGAAAACTATTCAAGAAATTGTTACTCTGTGTTATTTCATCAAATGAAAGAGTTTGAAAATTATATTAGAAAATATATTAGTTGGAATATATTATATCAGTTGGAAAACTATATGGGTTGAATGGAAAGAAGTGAAGTAGGTCTGGAGAAATAAGACAGAAAATCTTAAAATTATAGATAGTAAGGAATGAAAGATGAGTCTTTAGAGAGATAAAAGAGGAGGTGTTGAGAAACGACCTGATGGTGAAGAATGATGGGGAGAAAAATGACGAGAGGGAGAGAGAGAGAG
Organism: Nilaparvata lugens; assembly: GCF_014356525.2. Lineage (NCBI taxonomy): Eukaryota > Metazoa > Arthropoda > Insecta > Hemiptera > Delphacidae > Nilaparvata > Nilaparvata lugens. Next base: position 26,179,428 of record NC_052515.1, read on the forward strand.
TGATAGTGAGTACGAGACACATGAGACCTGGAAATGACGGCATCTTCCTCCATTTCCTTTCTGTGAAGGGTTTCTCCCTCATTTCCTCCTCTTCCCACCATCTTCATCCCTGCTATCATTTGTGTCCAATTCCCCCACCCTTCTTCCTTTTGATCTCTATCATTCATAAATGAATATGCCCCTACTTTACATACTTAACTCTCTTCAAAATGTTGGTTTTTTTCTTTGGAAAGCATGTTGCCCTCATGAGCTCTAAGAGGTTGCTACTCGTTGTTGATGGGAGACAGATGAATAATGATTGTTTTAGGTAGAATCCGAACCACTGAGAGTTCATTTGTAGCTGATTAAAGACAGTATTTCAAGTTGACACACATAAGTCGGGGTTGTTACTTATCTCTTCTACTGAAAAGCGCAGTCTATTGGAAATTAATACAATTAAATTGGAGAAACATAATTTATAATAGGGGAAGTGATACATCTGCAATATTGATCCGCAATGTACTGCAATATTGTTTGTTCATTGAACAGATCAAGTAAGTCGCGGTGAAGATCGATGCCTCTAAACTTCTGTGTACATGATAATATTTCTGGAGTTTACTAGAGATTGGTAATGGTGTAACAACTAAAAATGGTATCTCGTTTTTTTTTTTAATAAAGTTGTGGTTCAACAAGATCTAGTCTTTTCATTCAGTATGACAACAATATCACCTACACAACTATTCAGAATGTGGGCAGATGTTTATCGAAATGTTTGGTGAATTTTGTCAATAAACGATCCAAATTCTTCGATTTTAGTAATGTCAGAGATAACCGAAATAATATAGTTTTCGTCATAGTCATTCGATATCAGCTGTTTTCCATGCATGAAATCAAGCCGGTGAACAGAATATGTTTGCAGAACAAATAAACATATGATTCTCATTACAGCATACTCTACTGTAATGAAATCATAAATTGAATTAAAAAGACTAAGAAATTGTCAAAAATAAATATTTTTTAAAATTTCATTCAATATGAATAATTATCACAATATCAACTTCTAAACTACACAGAATGTGAAACCATAAATGTTTTCTTTACAGTCGAATATGTTTCCTAGTTCCGAAATAGGAACAGCAAAAATGCTACAAAAAAACACCTTCAACGCTCCAGGTGGAAGTTTTATCAACTTCCACAAAATTCCTGATTCGGAATTTGTAAACTAGGTTTTGTTCCTTGTAGAATGCATGTAGTAAGATCAGCACAAGCAGGTAATGTTTTCTATTTCTCAATTATTATTCTTCAGATTATTATGACAAAAAATAGTGTACGTTACTTGGACGTGAATGTCTTTTGCAGTGCTCGAATGAAATTCTAGTTTCGGCGAACGCCTTGACTAGAAACATCATTCTCGCCTGCAAAAGGCCCCTTCTCGTCCATGTGACGTAAGATACTATTTCGTTACTCTATTATGGTGATAGTTTCACGAAGATCTCGAGGTCTAGTTTCACAACTCTTACGCATTCTTGAATTATGGAATCTGAATAAATTCTTGAAGTTTAGTATTGGTCTCACCAAGATTTTCAGACTACTTCCACAACATTTACGCATTAAAATTTTCTTGAGAAGTTAGTTTCCGTTTCACAACCCTCAAGTACTCCTAACAGGCCGTGTCCCATGATAATTCAAAAGGTTAACTGTAGATTAGAACTGCTCTTTTACGTATTGGACTTGAATCCCATTAATACCGCCTCCTTGATCAACTCGACGAAATCCATTAGACCTTCTCCGAATTTGCAAACTGCATTAAGGATTTCCCCGAATCCAGGTGTGAATAATACGAGGCTCCCTCTCAGCATCACACCAGATCTGATACGAATTTCATAGAATGAGCTTAACACTTTGTTATCCGAGTAGATAAATACTTCAGATGAGCAAAGTTTGAAGCGAAGTTCGCGCTACTTATTCATTATTTGTTGGAACAAAGTTTTCGGTAATTTTGCTACTTTGATGGAGATAGAGGGAATTTAGAAAATTGATGTAAGTTGTGTAAAATTTATCAAATTATTGAGGCACGTATTTCAGTGATTCCTGAATTTTGATACTCCCTATCAACTGTTTTTATTTGAGATGAAAATTATTTTGAAAGTAGATACATAAAGTAAATATTTGTCAATTTATTCATTCATCCAACTTCCAACGGTACAACACCAATTTTACATAAAAATAACATAGAAAAACAGATACAAGCAAAAATATATGGATAAATATTATACAATAATAGAGAAACATCTATGTGGATAATTTGACAGACAAAAATGAGAATCTATACATATAAAAGCGAAATGGCACACACTCACTGACTGACTGACTGACTCACTCACTCACTCACTCACTCGCAGAAGTAAAAATCTACCGGACCAAAAACGTTCAAATTTGGTAGGTATGTTCAGTTGGCCGTTTAGAGGCGCACTAAGAACGGATTTGGAAAATTTTCCAAAGATACGCCCAAAATTTGCGTTTTTTAGCGTTTTCTCACTTTATCGAGAACAAATGGACAGAAAATGTTCAAATTCAGTACAGAAGCTCAGCTAGGGTGTAGTAATGTTGTGTTAGAAGGAATTTGCAATAACGACAAAGATACGCCCAAAATTAGCGTTTTTTTCTTTTTCTCAGCTTTATCGAGAACAAATGAACAAATTTACTACAGAAGCTCACCTGGGGTGTAATAATGTTGTGTTAGAAAGAATTTTAAATAACGCCAAAAATACGCCCAAAAATAAGCGTTTTTTTGCGATTTCTCAGTTCTTTCATCAAGGAAGAAAGAAAATGTTCAAATTTGATACAGAGGTTTAGTTAGGGTCTGAAATTTTTGTAATGAGGTGACTTTAATATTTCATCAAAGATACGCCCAAAATCAGCGTTTTTCTCAGCTTTTCTGCGTTTTCTCAGTACTTTGACTTTCTGATGGAATGAAGCATGCTCAAATGAAAAATGCAGGCGAGCGAAGCGAGCCCGCTGATCTCATTTTTGGACGACCCAGTCGGGGGTCTAGGGGGTGGAGCCCCCTGGCTAGACGGATATGGCGAGCGAAGCGAGCCTGACAGCTAGTACAAAATATATCAGAGTTAACATAATACTGTTCTATTCCTGGTTTTGAAGCATGTAAATTTGAAAATCTACTTTGTGAACATATTTAAGGACTGAACATTTTGTGAAGTGAACAACTACAAGACAACCTATTTCGGACTATGTGTAACCTTATCTAAATTTCGGAGATAAATAGCACAAGGTTACCTTATTTTTTCTCTCCCTATCATTTTGATGATGGACTTATTGTATGATTCAATAAAGAATTGGAACAGTATCAATTTTTTCAATAAATTACTATTCTACTCCAACCCCATGTTATAGAAATGAAGAGAATTGTGATAATAGTTCTGGACTTGATGGAATATCAATGATAATTCCTACAAATGAATTTTTCTTGTGAATGCAACTTTCTATTCAATCGAATATCATCGTTATCGGAATATTGTAAGGCTGCATTCACACATATATGTGAATCAGTCATGTGCAAAGTGAGAATATTATTTCCATGATTTCTAAAGGGGCTATTCACACTTTCTAGGCTGGGCTGAGTAGGAATTAGAACTGATACATCACAACTACGGGAATAATATTATCACTATACCATACACTTTTTTCTAGATCATGAATTATTTTTTCTTGTAATTGACTGCAATCTAACACTTTGGCTAGTGAACACTCCAATTCTAGCTCAAATTGATAGGTAAAAGTTTGACGCTGATGGGGTATATCACTCCTTCTCAGTCTAATTGAGCAATGTCCATGCACTGTTTCTTTCAGTATATCTCACAAACACTATGCTACATTCACACGAGATCTGTAGCCTTCTTCCTTTTCAGTCTCCTTACTGAAGAAGGAATGTCAATGAGGTATAGAGCTTGGATGTTCTGATGATTATGTCGAAGTTCATGTTCATGAATATATGATGATGATGATGAAGAAATAAATATTGAATATTATGAAATGTACAAATTAGTTTTCATTTGACCCGATCTGTATTCCAATTCAATACAAGTGCATTAATATTACTGTCAACTCATCGTGCTACAATAAATTATAAAATATTATTTATATCATCTTCTTCTTCTTTGTCTGGCTTCACAGCTCAATTTGAGCTTTAGCCTCTCGCACAAGAGCCCTCCACACAACACGGTCACATGCCTTTCGTCTCCATGCTCTTATCCCCATCTTTCGGAAATCTGATTTCCAAAGTAATCAGACATGGATAAGTATTAATGTATGCTGATGATACAGCTCTGATTGATGGACATAAGAATCTAAAAGTGGCTGAACAATTAATAATACAGTTTAATTAAAACAGAATTCTGAAATGGTCCCATGACAGAGATCTTATAATCAACAGGAAAAAACTGTACTAATGCACTTTAAATCTCCACATCTAAGATGCAACGTAAATCCAACTGTATTAAGCCACGACTGTCATTGCCTTCATGCGAATGCTTCTCAGTTCTGCACTTGTCCGTCTCTTACTTTAGTAAATATTGATATCAATAATATTGATCCACACAACCCACGCATTCTACCTTTCACGCAAAGCCCAAACATTTCTACCTTTTCAAAATTGTAATACTCCACAAAGAAAATGTATACTATAGACTCCTTGCTCCTCCCTCACCCTACAATTTAAGATCTCCGTCAATATATGTAGTACCCAGATTCAATAATATTTATGGTAGAAGATCCCTACATCATGTAATTCCCTACTTATTTAACAGACTACCTCCAAATATTCGTGATTACTCTAAGAAGGATGTAATGTTGTATCTCAATAATAACAGCACAATCAATTTATAAAACTAATAATATTACAAACGTACACATAATTTAAGAAACGTCAAGTTAAAAAAATGACAGTATATGCTTACATTATTGGAATTTTTCAATTTTTGCTGGCAGAAGTTTTGAAATTTTCCTTTTTTTTGTCACTGCCGCCTGCCTCAACGATAAAAATGTACTATTACTTGTGTAAAAAATTTTTTTCCCTCTTCCTTATTATTTCATTCCTTTCTAATAAATTTTCTTTTTCCCCTTTTTTTTAATTCTGTATCAAAATCTGATGTATATTTCTTAGTTTATTTTTTCTTTCATTTTTTACTTAAAATCTTTGAAGTGTAATATTTATTTTGTCTAAGTTTATTTATCTTTTGTAACTCATTTTTTCCTGTAACTGGGCACCCGCCGAAAAACCTTTGGGTTTGGCAGGACCCTCAACTGTTTGTATTGTGAATAAAAAATTTTGATTTGATTTGATTTGATCATCCTCCACTTCATCACTCCATCGGTTGCGTGGTCTCCCCTATATATATCATCAACGGAATGAAAAATATGCACCAGAAAAAATGAAAAAGTCAACAGGTTTCAACAGTTACATTCGGACATTATGAATGAATAGATTAGTTTAGTATTTCTGATAGATTAATTCAGTTTTCACCTCTTAAAATTACGCATTGACCAAACTTAAATTACCAATGATTTTCTAAGTAAAAGGTGATTAGGCCGAAGCGGAGTGGCCAACCGACTCCAATTACTTCAACTGAGAACATCACTTTCTCCCTCTCTTACACTCTCTCTCTCTCGCTCTGTCTCTCTCTCTCTCACTCTCGCTCTCTCTCACTCCCTCTCTCTCTCAATCACTCTTCCTCTCTATATACCCAAACTCCACTTTCTCTCTCGCTCTCGATATCCATCCGAACTACACTATCTTACTCGCTCTGGAACCTCAGCGGCCATCTTGTGCCCATTGATAGCACAGTTACTTACATCGAGCCCTTCAAGCTGATAGATTGGAGAAATTCGAGAAAAAAACCCTGATAGAAATTGGAGCGGTGAAGTGAATTGACCTGTGAGAGACTTCTTTTTAGGGGAAAAAGTGGATGAAAGGTGGCGGTGTGTGTGTGTGTGTGTGTGTGTGTGTGTGTGCGAGTGGGAGACGATTTTTGGCGCGAATTACGATTGGCGGGAAACATTTTGGAGGGAAACGGATGTGTTTGCAGTAAGGAAACATTGAAAGGACTGTAGAGAGGGCAGATTGAGAGAAGAAAGAGATTGAAGTGAGAATTGTTGCTAAGGAGGTCCAGGATTATAAGAATTTGATATGATATTACACTGGACATACAGTAATTTCTTCTCCCATTTAGATAATATATATGACTCGAGATTTCTGCTCCAGCATTGGTTTTCATTTTTCAGTGGACTCGCTTACCTTTATTTTGAGTACCTATTCCTCTGTTTTCTTCCTTCCCCCCATTTCTCCCTTCCCTTTTTTCCTCATTACTTCTCTCATCTTCTTTGCCTGCCTATTACATAGGAAACCATATTTGGCTAGGTATCTTCCTCTCTTTTTTCTCTTCTCCAACACACCCAACCACAAAGCCCATGGTTTTTTATATTTGTAACATTTTATTGTGTTTTATTTGTTTCGTAATTCTTTGTAATTTTGTTTTGTCTTGTTTTGTGTGTTTTTAATAAATTGAAATTGAAACACTTTTTTATTCATTTAAAGTAATTCCCCTTGAATGCTAATAGAAACGCACAATTTCGTCACTTCAACACCGACATGCAGTTTTTTTTTATACTAGCAGGTAACCTGTCCTTCACAAGGGTTTAATAATTACAAACTGAGAACTTGACCTACTGAGATCTTGAAGAATAATTGACCTATAACCATCCTCAGTAAATTAAGAATCTATACGTAGCCTAACATTTTAAATTAATCAGTTGAGTAGTTCAGACGTGATGATGCGTCATTCGTGCGTCATTTTCTATCCAGTACGTGTATAAGCCAGTTTTTCCTTCCTTATATTAATATAGATGATACTATTTTGTTCACTCTTACATACTGACTGTCGCGCTTTCGAATTTCATGAACTCATCCTCAACAGGGGTAAAAAAATTGTGTATAATACATTGATAGCAGTTAGAATTGGGTCAGGAAACCATCATCTATAGAATCTATCTCACACTTGTATTCTCTATGATCTTCAACACATTATTTGTAATGAGCTTTGTTAGAAGTAGCTGTAATGAACTACTTTTCCATTGTGTTTAAGAGTGAATAGAGATTGTTTTGCATGTGATTTTTTTATTACGGATTTCTCTGCAATCAACGCAATGAGATGTTCGTTATGATGTTTATTATTTATTCGATTCGTTCATGAAATTTTAGTTGTCTTCTTTCGATGAAGAAATGAAATGCTCTTGAATCAGATACAAGAAACTTTCATTTATGTTATTAATATACTTTTTATGAACATTTGAAAAAAATTAATAAAGAAATATTAATAACGTAAATGAAGGTTTCTTGTATCTGATTCAAGAGCATTTCATTTCTTCCTCGAAAGGAGACAACTAAAATTTCATGAGCAAATCGAATGAATAATGTACATCATACGAACATATCATTGTGTTGATTGAAGAGAAATCCGTCCTACAGAATATAGCAACATACTTTACTGGTAGACTTGTAAAGTTGGTGTTGCTTTCCAGATACATTTGAATATACCTTTATGAAACTCCTAAACCTTTACACATTACATAAGTGACCAACTTGACATCTCAGAAGCGTTTAACAATCGTGTATCATCATACATAGTTTTGGATGTGAAATCACAAGTATTTGTCACATTTTTTACATTGAAAGCAAACCTGTCTATTCCGCTACAGAAACAAAATTATTTTACTTAGAATCAAGATTGTTCAACTTACACGGAATTCATTCCATCAGATTTCAAAGACTCTCATGAAGCAGCGGTCGTAATTTATTTTTAATTAACATAATTAATCTAAAGCAGTACTATAAAGTTCCATTTGTCGCGTTATTAGAGCCAGAAACGATGCATAGCAGCAGCAAGGGGATGATAACAAACACAATGAAGAAAAAGACTGAGAGAAAAGATACCTAGGTTAGGAGCCCAAGAGGGACGTGGAAGAAGAGAAAGAATTTGGAAAGATTTGGGGACTGATGACCATGAAGAACCGGAGAACAAAGGACAGAGAATAGAAGAGAATGAACAGAAGGAGGAGACGAAGAAATAGAAGAAGAAGAAGAAAAAGAAGAAGAAAATGAGGAGAGTGGAAAAGAATATGACTCAGTCTAGTCTTTCTGGCAAAACTCCTAACAGGCTGTGGGTCGTTTATTATTGTGGCCTTATCTCAGCCCTAGTATTCACCCATTCACCGTATCATTCATTTTCTTCGTCTGCTGCTTCTTCTTCTTCTTCTTCTTCTTCTTCTACTTCTTCTTCCTTCTCATCTTCTTCTTCTTATTCCTCGTCATCTTCTTCTTCTTCTTCTCCTTTTTCTTCATCTTATTCTTCTTCTTCCTTAACTTATTCTACATCAACATCATCTTCTTCACTCATTCTCTCATGTTCTCCATTCCTCACACACACTTACACACCAACATTTATTTATTTCCCCATTCTGATTCTACTTTCCTTCTCTGTTCCTAACAGGCTATAATTTTCTCCCCCACACACTCACACACACTCTCTCTCTCTCCATTCATTGTCCTAGTGCTCCACTATCTCTGCAATCAATCTCTTCCAATGTCTTATTTTTATTTATTTCTTCGCATTCATTGGCTGCTTCAATCAATCAATCAATCGATTGCCTCCATTGTATTGGTCAAGAACCTTGGCCAAGCCAAGTTTATCGAATCCATTCAACCTTAAGGTGCGTACAGATATACGCGCCGCGAACATGAGCAATTCACTTTTAATCAGCTGACTATATCTGTATTTTTACAGAAACAGTAAGATATATATATAAAAAGCTTGGTATCAGCTGATTAAAAGTGAATTGCTCATGTTCGCGGCGCGTATATCTGTACGCACCTATAGAGTGAAGATATATAATAATATGTCTCGGATTCTACTCAGAGAATACATTTTGCAAGTTCAATCAATTATTTTTTCTGAAGGGTTGAATCAAGAAAGTTCCCCTGGCACTATATCAAATTTCAAGTTCTGTAAAAGAAATCACAAAATTTTGCCTGTTTGTCTTCCCAAACAGGTAAGATAACTTTGTGCTTCATCAATAATTGTTTCTGAAGGATAATACGAGTATAATAATGATTGTTTTGTGAGCTTTATCTCAAAAGAAGGTAGTTTATCTACCTTTTAGTTTTACTAACCTTTTACTACCTTTTACTTAAGTCATTAATTATAACTGGCTGTTTCTGCAGCCAATTTTTCTTCTTTCTATAATATCAACATTTACTCATATCATTTTTTTTTAATCTGTATTCTTCTCGATTTAGTTTAATATAATATCAATTTTCATAATGTAGTTTATCGATTTCAAATTCAGCGAATTACGCCAGGCCCTCACAAACACTGGCTTAAGCCTACATGTGAGTCTCTCATAACGTAAAGGTATATATATATATATATATATATATATATATAATATATATATATATATATATATATATATATATATATATGTATGTACCGTAACTGTACTGTATTATTTGTAAATTGTGAGAATAAATTGATTTGATTTGATGATTAGATTGTTTCCGATGTTATGTGAGCTTAAGGGTTATTCGGGAAGTTTCAAAATCAAATCGAATCAAAATCAAAATATGACACATATCCTACCTCTATTTTTCCTGAGTATTTGAGTAGAAGAGAAGAAGACATCAAAAATCATCCTTACCTGAAACAGGAAAGAAAAACATATTCAGTAAAAACCTTTGATATTTGAAATATCAAGTACATCAATGATGGAGGAGGTAACTTACACGATAGAAAAACATTATAATCTTTTTCATTCACGTGAAAATTTACAAATCTAAGTACCCTTGTTTCTCTTTTATTTCATTATTCGAAATAACGTTGAAAATTTGAAGTTTGATTCTTTAATTTTCAGGTAAACCCGAGTACCCCTCACCAAGAAAGTGATTTTTTTCTAAAGATGAAAATTACTGAGATATTGCAATTATTCAAATGCTAATGAATTAATTATTATTATTAAACGAAAATCCAAATTAAATGCTGTAATTCACCCCGAATCTTAGACTTTCCATCTGTAGACTGACTGGCCGCTATGGCTTCCTATAAAATGAGCGCTGCTATCCAGAGATTGTTAGTTTGGTGTAAGGGTAAGCATTCCTGACCGGCATTTAGGAGGTACTGGGTTCGATTCCCGGGCTGACGAATAATTTTTGAATAGTAGCGCTCATCGAATTTCCATTTAGCTGTTTACCCTGTTGTCAATATTTGCAGTAGCAGAAGTCTTCGGTGAATCACGGCATTTAATTTGGATCTTCGTTTAATAATGATTTTTTTTTCAGTTCTATCTATAAAGCTACGTGATAGCTATTCATATGGAGTCACTAGAAACATTTCATTTTCTTTTAAGATAAGATCGGAGATTCCGTATAATTCAACGTAATCGATTCATCTATGAGCATTTGTGTGGTAAAACATAGAAGAAACTTGTGATATATTCTCACAGATAACATTCAGGCCATTTATAAGTAAATGAAATGCAGAAAACTTATACTCCCCAAAAATCCTATAAAAGAGCATTTGTGTGGTAAAACATAGAAGAAACTTGTGATATATTCTCACAGATAACATTCAGGCCATTTATAAGTGAATGAAATGCAAAAAACCTATATTTCCCCGAAAATCCTATAAAAGTCTGACACAGTCAATCACTCTTATTGGCATCTGTTTCCCGCCGTTTATCGAAAACAGGGCAATCTATCATTGTTCCCAACTTGTAATACAAATGCAACATTTCACCAACAGGCATTTAACAGTTGTTAGAAACAAACAGAACACACACCACTGGTCAAAGTTTCTGTTGCCACATGGGATGTTTACTTTTCCCGGGGAAAAAAAACATTACCCGCCCGAATTCATGGGAAATTCTGCCTGGCTTACGAATCCGCTGAAAAAAGGCGGCAAAATAGCTTTTGTAGTTTGGAAACGGCAGTGAATTTTGCAAAACAATGGAATAAGAGTGAACTCTGAGCTGTTGTAAGGCTCAATTTAATTTTTGTTTTGTGAATGGAATTGTTGGGGAAGGAAAGTTTCATGATCTGATAGGGTTGTGGAGAGAAGATTAATTTCTTCCTGGGTAATTGTGGGAAGAAATGATCTGAATTTGATTGTACAAACATTTCTGGGATGAACTATATGACTTGACAGTGGGGAAATTAGTTAGAGATGAGACTTTTCATTGTGGAGAGCCTTTGAGATTGAAGTACTCTAAATATTATGCACTTTATTTCTTTCTATTTGTGGCCTGGAATATGCTCTCAATTCCCTTTGAAATTGAGACCCTTACATAAGTACATGAAATAACGATAAATAGAGAGTAGAGAGTTGAAGAAAAGACCCAGACTATAGAGAAATGGAGAAAAAGATAGAGAGATATTGGATATTTTCATCAAAGTAGTGTATTCATTTCATGATCAGGTGACTCAGTGAGTGAGTTGGTGTTTTTATTATGGCTCAATAATTTCAATGTTTATTTAATATTTTCCAAATTTTTGACTTGATACTATATACAGTGGAATGTTTTAGTTAATTTCCTATATTAACATTCTAAATTCAAAATCTTATGTGATTATTTTGGGATAGAAATGTATGTGTTTAAAACTACTGAAGAATCATAACCTCTTTTGGACTGATATGCAATCATAATTCGGGAATGGAATAGTAAGGGCTATGAGCCTGTTTTTTCGTTCCCAATCATTTTATGATTAAGTTGTTTTGTCATTGTTAAATAAATAAATAAATGAATAAATAAATTTTCTTTTCAGATAGATATTACATATCTTAAGGGCCGTTTGTACAGTCAAAGCTTGAACTAAATTTAATCAGCTGGTGGCTTAAACTCAAAATGTAACACATTATAACAAACGAGACTTGATACGGATTTTATCCAGTTTAAAATGAAATTTAGTTTAAACTGTTACTGTGCAAACGGCCCTGAGAGAAAATTGAATTGAATTGGATTGAATTGCTGCCATTATTTTTAATCCCGGGAAGGCGAAGTTAGGACACATCCGGCCCTCTCTTGCACTAGAGAGAACGAGCGAGAGAAATCAGTTTCGCTACAGAGATTAGATTAGATTAGATTTCTTTATTCATGTATGTTACAATAATTACCGGCTTATACACTAATTTACATTAAATGACGATGATGCTAGTTATTCAACGAATTCTACAAAGTATAAAAAATTGATCAATGGTAATAAAGATTGCATGCAATTAGAATAACTATAGAAAGAGAGTGATAGAGAGAGATTGATCAAATCAAATTAAAAATTTCTAGTTTATTTATTTCTGGACTGAAAAGTGGACTAAAAACAAATCAATTCAAGTGGTTAGCATAACCTATAAATTTTATTCATTCATAACTCTACCTTCATTGTATTATCATTCATCCCATCATCATCATCACCTAGGCTTAAAATACTTCTAGAAAGTCGCCTTTGTAAAATAATAAATAAAAAATAAATAAATTAGATTAGATTTCTTTATTTATGTATGTTACAATATTTACTGGCTTACAATATTTTCCAACGAATTATACAAACTATAGATAATTAAAATTAATCAAAGAGAATAAAGATTGAATGCAATTAGAATAAAGATACTATAGAATTGTAATGTAACTTCAAAAATCGGCGGTGTTTCAACAAATAATTGTCAAATAATTTGTCGAAGAATATGAAATAATATCCTCCCCATCAACACACGACCGAGAGAGATTGATTGATTGAGTACTTTATTTATGTAGATTAAAATATATACTGGCTTATACACTTATATACAATAGCTTACAATACAGCTAAATTATATATGAATTTACATAATATAGACTAAGAAAATAATTATTGAACTGTATATGATACGAAAAAAGCAATTTGTAATATAATAACTATAAATAATTATATTGTTATGCATCTACATAAATTGGCGGAGCTTTGGACATATCAATGTCCATTCTTCGGAAAGAATGGACAAAAAGTAATTTGTGATATATTAACTATAGATAATTGTTATGCATAATTGATATAGATATTGTTATGCATCTACATAAATTGGCGGAGCTTTGGACATATCAATGTCCATTCTCCTCACTAATATATCGAAAAGAATATTAAAAATATCCTTCCCACCAACTCTCTACCAAGAGAGAGAGAAGGAGGAAGAGCTAGAGAGAGAGAGAAAGGAGGAGGAAGAGCTAGAGAGAGAAAAGAAAGAGACAGGCTAAGAGATATATTATAGAAGAGATGAAAGACAAAGAAGACAATGACAGATATATAAAGAGAAAACAGCGATGAGAAAGTGGGAGGGACAGCGATAGAGAGAAGAGAATAGAGAGAGAGAGTGAGAAATAGAGTGAGACAGGGTGTAAGAGAAAGTGTGAGTGAGTTCACTCCTCACTTTGACCCTTGAAATAAAATTCATCCAGTAAGCCGAGTACTGACCAACCCCTATCCCACGTCCGTAGCTACTACCTACCTGCATCCTGCATTGGCCACTCTTTACATTGTCCGGCCGACCCATTAATTAGACCCTTTTTAAAAATGTAACCAACCTGGCGGTCGGCTGCCCGTTATTTTTTTGTTCTTTTCTTTTCGTAGTTGCTTCCAATTTGCTCTTCAGTTCCGTTCCTTGCAAAAGGGCAGCTATAGCTCTCCGTCTCTTTTCATCCTGTTATTTTTCCATTTCTCTGTCTCTTTTTTACCTGTTATTTTCACATTTCTCGGTCTCTTTTTAACCTGTTATTTTTCCATTTCTTCTCTCAAGAGGAAGAAGAGTCTCCACTTACACTTGAAACTGTCCGTTCTGAACTGAACTGCGTTATACCTCGGAAATTGGCTACTTCTCTTCAACTTGATATGCTTCTTTTTCATCCACGTATTTTCGTTCCGTTCATCTGCATTCGCTTTTACTCCTCCACCATTTTTTCTTCTAATTGACTTTATTCTTCATCTTCATCATAATCATCTTTTTCTTCTTCTTCTTCTTCTTCTTCTCCTTCATCTTTTTCTTCTTCTTCCTCTTCATCTTCTTCTCCTCATCCTCATCATCCCCACCGTCTTCTTCTTTTTTCTTCTTCTTCACCATCACCTTCTTTTTCTTTTTCTCCATCATCATCATCTTCTTCTTCTTCTTCTTCTTCTTCTTCTTCTTCTTCTTCTTTTTTTTCTCCTTCTTATTCTACTTCTTCATCTACGTCTGCTTCTTCTCCTCCTATTTCTCATTACTCTTTTACTTTCCTTGCCCTATTACCATAGGTAGGGAAAGTATTGCTTTCCGAAAAAAATTAAGGTACCCCAATTTCTAAATTTCTATACGTTTCAAGGTCCCCTGAGTCCAAAAAAGTGATTTTTGGGTATTGGTCTGTATGTGTGTGTGTGTGTGTGTGGTGTGTGTGTGTGTGTTGTGTGTGTGTGTGTGTGGTGTGTGTGTGTGTGGTGTGTGTGTGTGTGTGTACGATATCTCATCTCCCAATAAACGGAATGACTTGAAATTTGGAACGTAAGCTCCTTACAATATAAGGATCCGACACGAACAATTTCGATCAAATGCGATTCAAGATGGCGGCTAAAATGGTGAAAATGTTGTCAAAAACAGGGTTTTTCGCGATTTTCTCGAAAACTGCTCCAACGATTTTGATTAAAGTTATACCTGAAATAGTGATTGATAAGCTCTATCAACTGTCACAAGTCCCATATCTGTAAAAATTCAGGACCTCCGCCCCATCTATGCAAAGTTTGATTTTAGATTCTCAATTATCAGGCTTCAGATACAATTTGAACAGAAAATTTTGAATGGACAAGATCGAGCATGAAAATCTCTACAATTAATGTTCAGTAACATTTTTCACCTAAAATTTAAAATAAGCTCGAAATTCGAGAAAATGTTATTATTTCAATTGCAAACTGTTGGCAACTGTTGATTCTATTAAATCATTCACTATGAAGAGATAGCAGACCTCGTGTGTCTGCAGTGTTATAGTCCTGTCACCAGCTGGCTCAAATCTTCGAATAGTAGACTTGGGTTGCGCGGGAACACTAGCGTCAGGTGATCAATTTTCATAACGGCAAGGAAAGTTGTGTGAGTGCGCCACACCAGATTTTTCCAATTTTCACTCCAGCTACCCCTCCCAACTGAAATTGTTGCGAATTTACCTAATCACGCTCTCCAACTGGAATTCAGAACATAACAGAGTTATAATTTCGCAGGAATAGTGAAAAACAAAGTTCCATCTATCTATCAAGTAATTCGTCTATCTATAAAGTATTTCAAGTACCGTATTTGAAATAAACTATGTAGGTATTTTCAATCAACTTCGATTGTTTTAAACAGGAGCTGTAAGAGCTCATGGTTTTTGTTCAACAACTCGAGTATCTCACACTGTCCCATCTGTACAACTGTCTAAGAGAAAACTTGAAAAAAAAAATAGTTCATATATCAATATTAACACAAAATAAGCACTAGTAGTTCTGTGAACAGTAGACCTCACGCAGTACTCTCATCCACAAGTACCTGATTGTAAATATAGACCTTATGGAAATACAGCAATAGACTGGCTTCTCCACACATCTGTGTAATCACTTGTCAGCTGATTTATGATGAATAATTCTATAGTCTGATTTTCACTCTAATATTGGCGTATGAAGGAGGCTCCTTTTTCCTTTTATATTATCCTTGGAATGCAAAATTTCCAAAAACCTTATATATACGTCGACGCGCAATTAAAAAAGGAACATACCTGTCAAATTTCATGAAAATCTATTACCGCGTTTAGCCGTAAATGCGCAACATATAAATATATAAACATATAAACATTTAAACATTAAGAGGAATGCCAAACCGTCGACTTGAATCTTAGACCTCAATTCGTTCGGTCAAATATTGGCGTATGAAGGTGGCTCCTTTTTCCTTTTATATTATCCTTGAAATGCAAAATTTCAAAAAACCTTGTATATACGTTGACACGCAACTAAAAGAGGAACATACCTGTCAAATTTCATGAAAATCTATTACCGCCTTTCGCCGTAAATGCGCAACATATAAATATATAAACATATAAACATTTAAGCGTTTAAACATTAAGAGAAATGCAAAACCGTCGACTTGAATCTTAGACCTCACTTCGTTCGGTCAAATATTGGCGTATGAAGGTGGCTCCTTTTTCCTTTTACATTATCCTTGAAATGCAAAATTTCCAAAAACCTTGTATATACGTTGACGCGCTATTAAGAAAGGAACATACCTGTCAAATTTCATGAAAATCTATTACCGCCTTTCGCCGTAAATGCGCAACATATAAATATATAAACATATAAACATTTAAGCATTTAAACATTAAGAGAAATGCTAAACCGTCGACTTGAATCTTAGACCTCACTTCGTTCGGTCAAATATTGGCGTATGAAGGTGGCTCCTTTTTCCTTTTAATTATCCTTGAAATGCAAAATTCCAAAAAGCCTTGTATATAGGTTGACACGCAATTAAAAAAGGAACATACCTGTCAAATTTCATGAAAATCTATTACCGCGTTTCGCCGTAAATGCGCAACATATAAATATATAAACATATAAACATTCAAACATTAAGAGAAATGCCAAACCGTCAACTTGAATCTTGGACCTCACTTCGCTTGTTCAATTAAGACTGTACATGATGACCATTCCAAAGTTTCCTCCCTGATTCCCTAAAACTTATAGAAGATATTATATCGAAATGAATATGATTAAAACCAGGATTAATGCCTATTTTCAACAAAAACTCTGCAATCTCCGGAAGATATTGTTTGCTTCACAAAATAGACAGCAATGGAAACAGAATTTGACAGAGTAGAATAGAAAAATATAAATTGAATCAAATAACCTACCTTGAAAAATGTTCTTAATCCAGTCCAAAACATAAAATTTTCAGGAATTTTTCAAAAGTGAGCAGATTTAATAAACCATTAAGCGCGAAATGCGATTCGGATAAATGACTGGAAAAATATCTAAATTCTCTCTATTTTTCCCGAACAAACCCATTTCTGGATAGTAAGCCTACGACAGAACTGAACAGAAAAGGCCACGTTACAAGCCTGACAAGCAATTATACATGTGTGACCGGTCACATATTTCATTCAGACGGAAAACTTGGTGGAAAACTACACACACAGACACACAAAACACACATATACACTTGAAACACACAAGAATACACACATACAAACACAAGAGATTATCGAAAAACAAATGCAGGAGAGCTTTTTACAACAGAGTCTGACTGGCTCATTTTTTTTGTCTCTCGGCTAGTAGAACGACGCGATTTTTCCATTCCACTGGATGAAGACACGTACGCTAGCATTTGTAACTGACTGTGAGGTTGGAGGTGGTAGGAGGAGGAGGTGGTAGGAGGAGGAGGAGGTGGTTGGAGAAGGAGAAGGAGGAGGAGGAGGAGGAGGAGGAAAGAGAATGTGAGGGAAGAGGAGGAGATAGAAATGATGAGAAAGGGGTGGTAGGAGAGAGAGGACGAATTGGAAGTGAAAGAGTGTGAATGAGAGAATTTTGAAGATGGTGGAGGAGCAGGAGGAAGTGGAGGAGGTGGATGAGGAGAGGGAAAGAATGAGAGGTCTGAGAGGATGGAGGAGGAGGTGGAGGAGTGATAGGTGGTGATGGAGGAGAAGGACGATGAGAAGGACAAGAGTGGAAGGAGGCGTATATGATGAGGAAGAGAAAGAAGATGAGAGGAGGAACGTGAGAGAGTGAGAGAGAACGGATGAGAGGACTGTGAGGATGAAGGAGGGGGAGGAGGGGGAGGAGGAGGAGGAGTAGGAGGTAAAGGAGGAGGATGAGGAGGGGGTGGAGGAGGAGAAGAAGGAGGAGAAGGAGGATGTGGGGAGGAAGAAGAAGAAAGAGGAGGGAGCGGAGGAGGAGGAGAAGGAGGAGATAAAAGGAGAAATGGGATAGTGAGAGACAGAAAAAGAAGGAGGAGTAGTAGTAGGATGAGATGGAGAAGATGGACGATAAGGATGAGAAGGATGTGATAGGGGAGAGGGGACGGAGGAGGATGTGATGTGGAAGAGAGAGGAGATGACAGGAAGAATGGGAGAGAGTGAGAGAGGATAAATGAGAGGACTGTGTAGATGGAGGAAGAGGAGGGGAAGGAGTATGAGAGGGAGGATGTGAAGAAGGAGGAAGAGGAAAAGGATGATGTGAGGTGAGAGTAGGAAGTGAAGAAGGAGAAGAAGAAGGAGGATGTGTGGCGAGAGGAGGTGGTGAAGAGTGAGAAGGAGGTTGACGAGCAGGAGGTGGTGCAGGAGTAGACGAAGGAATAGTGGGAGGAGGAGGATGAGAAGAAGGATGGGGAGAAGGAGAAGGATGTGATGAGGAACATAGGGTAGGAGAGATGAGGAGTAAGAGAAAGAAAGAGAGCAGGGAATGAGAGAATTGTGTGCAAAGGATGAACTGGGGTGAAGAGTTCTGGGAGAAAAATTGACTGAATTTCAAGTTCTGTAGTGGAATAAGAATGGAAAGAGTTTATGGAGAAATATTGAGGAAGAGTTGGGAGATATTCTCTTCATGAGAAGAGAATGGGAAGATAGTATGTGATGATGACCTACGGTGGAGAAACATACAAGATAAAAATTAACTAAAGAAAGACTGATTCATTTTTCTTTAGAAGAAAGAAAAACATATATTGTTTCAATTCTCCCACAAAGTAAAAGGATTTCTATTTCTTTGTAATTTTCTAAGAAAATAATTAACCGAAGAGGGACTGATAAAATTGTTGTTCATGCTCACATCAATTTCCAAAGAATGGACATTGATATGTCCAAAGCTCCGCCAATTTATGTAGATGCATAACAATATTATCTATTTTGTCTATAGTTTTTACAAATTTTTTTTCATATTATATACAGCTCAATAATTATTTCCTTAATTTATATTTTGTAAATTCATCCATTTGCTGTATTGTAAGCTATTGTATATAAGTATATAAGCCAGTATATATTGTAATCTACATAAATAAAGTACTCAATCAATCAATAAATTCACAGATGATTTTCGGTCAAAGCAACTACGAACTGAAATTCTGAATTCCTCAAACCGCTTGATCAATCAATCCTGAACGCGATGAGACCAGAATACTTGTTTACAACTTGTATTCAATCCACCAACCACCAACAACCACTATTGTATATACCAATCCTCCCCCAATCAACATGCTCCCCTATATCAATCAAAATATGTCGTGATATGTCGGTTTGATAGTTCCAATCATGGGGTGATTAAACTGAATAATTGCTGTTCAGACTAGTATCCTGTTGTAACAGTTCTACTGTGTGTATAATCCTGTCAACACGGTTGCTCTCCTTCAAATGTGTATTAATAGTACTGAGTGGAACAAAACACGTACTTGCATGTGCAAAACATGGAATGTGTGGACATATATGTACACTGTACTGTACTTCTTATATTGAGCATGAGGTGGAACGGTCGTAGAATGGTCGTAGAACGGTCGTAGAATGGTCATGCATACAGTTGCCACAAACTCATAACCGATTTGATCCTCGCTTTCAGTCTCATACTCTCACACACACTCACTCACTCTCTCTCTCTCTCTGTGAAGAGTATTGGCGATCGAGCTCTGTTTGGCGTGGCAGTATTGAATTGGCTGGGATCTGGTGGCGCAGATTAGGCTTGGGTCGGGTTCAGCTTTATTTTTATTGTCAATTTACATTATATCAATCTACATGAATTTAACTCATTTTTACCTTTTATGGAATTACAGAAGAAGAAATATTTCATCTTATATTGTTTTATGAAAATTATTATACTTTGTAAAATATTTGTTTTTAGGGTTGTTTTGTGTGCATGTGTGAGTGAATGGCAACTTGATTAGATCTTCATTTCTTCATTTCTGATAGGTTTTCCTGTAGGATTTATCTAGTGGAATTTGAAATATTGTTTCCAATTATTGTATTAATAAATTAAGTTTGAAATTCTCTTTTATTATATGTTATTGTATTTTGATTAAGAGTTTTATTTACTTATATTAATTTTATGTAATCTTATTACATGATATGTAATCTTTTTTTTCTGTTTTCTTATGTAAATTTGTCTTCTTTTGTAAAGGGTTGTGTGGCAGAGAGGACCAGGAGTCCTAACTCCGCCCTAATAAAGTCATATAATCAATCAATCAATCTCTATTTCTCTCAATCACTCACTCACTCACTCTCTCTCCTCTCACAATCTCTCTCTCCCTCTCACAAACTCTCTTTATTTCTCTCAATCAATCAATCACTCTCTCCCCTCTTACAAAATCTCTCCCTCTCACAATCTTACTCTATTTCTATCAATCAATCACTCACACAATCTCTCACTATTCATCTCAATCAATCACTCACTCTTTCCCCTCTCACAAACTCTCTCTCTCACAATCTCTCTCTCTCTATTTCTCTCATTCAATCACTTACTCTCTTCCCTCTCACAAACTCTCTCCTCTTATTCTCTCCACTCTCTCCTCTCTCTCACACACACTCTCTCTCTCTCGCTCCGTCTTTCCTTCTCTCTCTATCCATATGTATGAATTTCCGTCTCTATGTATGTGGTGTCAAAAAATATCCTTTCCAATTCTCCTACCTATATTTATGTCCATTTCTATCTATATGTCAAAGACTATAATTTGATGCTCATGTCTAACTATGTGTATATGTAGACTATGTGAGACTATGATATATGTAAATATGTGTATATGTTAGCCACTGACATATTTCTAACTATTTGTATCATATATATGTCATCAATGATTGATGAGTGTAATCCATAGTCATTGTTCAGCTTAGCTATATTTATACTCCAGATGAAATGCATGTGTCCATATGTATTATAATCCGTACGTGGCATATCTGTATACCTCTAGCAATTATTATCCATGTGAAGCGAGAATATTTTGGATGCATAGTAAAGCTAAGTTTTGGGAACCAGATGAATCGATTTTGTGAATCGTAGAATTGTTCTACTTGTATGAAAAATGTGACAAATTAGTACTTTGTTGTTGTATAAATTGGAAAAGCCTATTTTGGGCGTTTAATCATTGATTAAAAAGAATGAACCACCATTTTGTGACGTTTCTGTTATACCGTTAAGTGGGAGGAGACTGGCTGGCTGGGCCAATGGCAGGCGTTCATGCCCTTGACCAATAGCAGTACTCGCCTACTAGTATAAATTCTTCTGCTCTTGTATTTGGTTTTAGCGTAGAGAAACAATAGCATAAGTAGATATCCCAAGAGGGCATTTATGTCGTAGCTTTTATCTGTTATTGTATTTTTACTGTTATCTCAAGCCGATAGTCAACGTAGTTGTTTTAGTTCTTTCGTAGTTCTTTCTCTGCCTCTCTCATGTATGCTCAATGTAAGCCAGCGCCTGGACTATTTCCCGTGAAGCTTTATGACGCTGGTAGTCTCTGATATTGTGCCGTTCATACACTCTTACCCGGTCAAAACAGTAAATATCGACAATAATCGACAGTAATCGGCTTGAGATAACAGTAAAAGTTGCGACATAAACTCCCTATACCATGGGATATATCTACTTACGCTATTGTTTCTCTATGGTTTTAGTTCATCAGAGATTGACAATGGTGTAACAACCGAAACCGGTCTTTCAAACGTTCAATAAAATTTGTGGTTTTTGACAATATTTCTTAGTCATTTTATTCAATATGAATGATTACCACAATATCAGCTTCACAACTACACAAAAAGCGTAGTACTCCTCATAAAATAATACAATACAAGAAATGGTGATGTGAAACTTCGTTTGGAAACAATTTTTTATAAAAAATAATAATTTATTGATTCTTCTTCACTTTCACAACAATTGAAAAAAATACACGAAATAATTTGTATACTTGAATAATAAAAATAATTGAAATATTCTTTCTATTTATTTCCACATCTCCCGCTTCACGAGAACAAGTGTCATCAAACCAAATCTATTTTATAAAACAATAATTATGAATGTAATTTTCTTGAAATACATTCTTTCAGTAGATAAATTTATTACCATCTCACTATTTATTTAAAACTAGATCTTTTCAATGTCCTCATTTGAACAATTTACTTTTCTAAATAATAATTTAGATGGATGTTCATGTTAAGAACTTGAACCATCATTCACCTCAAATGCAAATTTCAATCTAGACTTTAATTTATCCATACAATGAGTACATCAATGAAATGACAGGGCGAGAAATAATAATAATAATAATAATATGATAATAATAATAATATAATAATAATAATGATAATAATAATATCGTGTGACCTGGCTGGCTCAGGTCTGGTGTCAGAGTTTTCAGGTCGCAACTGATCAATTTCAGGGCGTCTGACATGACCTAACGACTGCTTTTTAGGCAGCCGGGACCTACGATTTAACGTGTCCATCCGAAACTCGGGAGTGGCCCGAGAGAAATATCTTGCCCGGGCTGGGATTCGAACCCGGGCCTTTGGATTACAAAAAAAGGGAGAAAAATAAGGTAACCTTGTGTTATTCCTCTCTCAAATTTAGATAAGGTTACACATAGTCCAAAATACTATAACTATATTACTGGCTACTGTATTCCAGTAGATTGTTTGCACCTCAAAGAAATACCCAACAGAAACTCTCTGAAAACTGGCTCACACTTTATCAAAGAAGAAGATAACTTTCCTTCATTTATTCAACCCTTAGTTAGTCCCAGATTTACAGTCACTATTCAGACTAATGAGGGATGGGGAGAATACACACTAAGTTGCATGTTAGAGGTGGCTCTGTCTTTTTTTAAAAGAACGAGTGGTTTTGCAAACAATTCTACTGAAACCGTGTTCACAGGAAGCTTGCGTTTTCGAGGCGATAAACATCCGTTATAACATGAGTGATAAGGTTTTATACTTTTATACTGGCTTAGGAATGAGGGATTCACCGAAGAAGTGAAAAATACGTAGTAAAAACAACAGAGAACAAGTTGACACCAAATTTTAACGTTCTTCTTTTATCAACGAAACGTTTCAAGAATGACGTTTACAACAACTAGTATGTTTTCAACTGTTGTAGTGTACTATACTTCAAGGTGACAGAATTTCTTATCAACAAAGCTCTGTTTAATCATACAGAGTTGGTAGAAATATTTATTTACATTATTTTTTTTATTTATTTACAATGCAAATGACACTAATGTAATAACATTGAAAGATAAAATAATAAGGTAGTCCTTGTGCTATTTTTCTTCCAAATTTATAGGTGACAAAGTCCAAGATAAAGTTAGAATTTCACGTGTACAATTTTCATAAAATTTTGGTCCAAAATAAACATTAAAACTTTTAATTTTGAATTTCGTTGGCTTGATGGAGTTCAAATATTATGGAAACTGCTTGATTTGGAACATCTGAATTCAAAATATGGTTTGTATAAGTATTTCTGGACTGAAACTTTTGTGAAAATCTGGAAGACATAACCTCATTCCGGAGTTTTAATGTTATCTAAATTTGGAAGAGAAATAGTACAAGGTATTCTTAGTTTTCCTCTCCCGATCTGTGCTTCATTGTAAAAAAGAATAAATAAAGAATAAGTAAATACAGAATATTTTTGTTCTATGTAGGATCCTCAATTTTTTTCATTTATTCTTATGGCTTTTATCGGCAGAGAGATCCTTTTGGATGTTCTGCCTTGTCGTATTACCCAATGTCATTTCCTATCAACACTCAAGTTTATAGGTTATGTCTTGGGTTCTTCATTTTTCTCACTAAAAATTTGCACTTTCACTTCCTTAGTTCCTATTTTATAAATTTCAAAATCAAGAAAACCATTTTCAAACACAAAATCACATTTAAAAAGCAAAAACTATAAAAATATTGAGGATACTCAATGAACCCTATCGTTAAATTATACTTGGGACAGAAATATCAAGTTGTTTCCATGATTTTCACCAACTCTGTATATGATAAGCATATCACCAGCTGATGTAAAGCGTATGGCGTGTGTTCGTGGCGCGTAAGTCTGTACACATCTTTACATGAATGCTTTACATTCAACTGATGCTAACAGTTTGAAGTGATATTATACAAATAATGTAACTGCGCCTAATGGAATAAATGAATAAATAAAGAGATAAATTAATAAATACAGCAATGTAATGGTAATACACATGCATCAATTTACATCTTATTTAGAACTACAGGAAACCATCTTGGAATCTATCTCTCAGGAAAACTATCTTGTAACTACAGGTTCGCATTGACAAGGAATGTACAGTTATAAAACGAGAGAGATAAATGAAATAAAGATAGTAGATAAAGTAGGGTAAAGACTGAATAAGGAAGTAGTTACTAGGATGCTCACTAGATTGCGTGTATTTTATCACGTGACTCTTAAACAGTTTCGCGTGATTCCACTCATGTTTCACTTAACACATCATCAACCTTTGAAGTTCAGGATGCTCTGTTGTGAATAATAAACTTCCATGGAGATTGAGTTATGGCATTCAATTTCTACTAAGGATTTTGAGAGACAGTATTCAATTTTATGGTGCTGACAAATCGATGGGCGCATTGTGATGTTAAGATGATCTGAGAAAAATGTTTATAAATTTTGTATCAAGTGTTTGGTCACACCTTAGAGGAAACAATACTTCATAATATAAGTAATATTTAATCTCTGGTTACACAGTTATTGCAACTCATTGTTTGTGGAGAGAAATAATTTATTTGAAAGACTCAAATTGATACACATTTAGTAAAACAGCATCAGGCTTAGCGAAATGTGGAACACGTGAATCCATATGGAATAGAATTGAGTGTTTCGTGACTGTATTGCAATACATTCCATTAATTTTACATTCTATAGAATATGATGGAATGGAATTCAAATGGAATAGGGAAAGAGGGGGGAATTAACAATTAGAAGACACAATAGATTCTGCACAGGGGAATAGATTATTAGATTTGATGTGATAGTAGGAATGGTTAGGAACAACCAAGAAAAATTGTAAAATTTTTGGAAGAGAACTTGAATAATATGATAGAACAAACAATAGACTAATAATTATTCATAACTGGTATGAGATTGGCTTGAATACATATATACAGTAGATGGCTTCGACAGATTGATTGATTGATTGATTGAGTACTTTATTTATGTAGATTACAATATATACTGGCTTATACACTTATATACAATAGCTTACAATACAGCAAAATTATAGATGAATTTACATAATATAGACTAAGAAAATAATTATTGAACTGTATATGATATGAA
This sequence comes from Nilaparvata lugens, assembly GCF_014356525.2. Classification (NCBI taxonomy): domain Eukaryota; kingdom Metazoa; phylum Arthropoda; class Insecta; order Hemiptera; family Delphacidae; genus Nilaparvata; species Nilaparvata lugens. The sequence goes on from NC_052515.1 coordinate 26,204,800, forward strand.
AAAGCAGTTTTTAATATGATAACTATAGATAATAATCATATTGTTATGCATCTACATAAATTGGCGGAGCTTTGGACATATCAATGTCCATTCTTCGGAAAGAATATTAAAAATATCCTCCCCACTAACTCTCTACCAAATAATGAGATTATTTATCTACCAGAGTGAGATGACCAGAGTAGGATGGCTTGGAAATGGTTAGGAATGTCTTGGAAGAACAAGGAAAATGTAAAAACTTTGGAAGAGAAATCGAAATAATGAAATAATACAAGCAATAATAATTATTCATAATTTGTATTGAGATGGCTTGAATAGACATATAACAACTCTCTGAAAAAGCTTGTGAAGTAAGATCGAAAATGATTTATGTTAGAGAATTATGACTCCATTTGGAATCAATCATACAGAACTGTGAACGAAATTATTTCCTCGACTCCATCACGCATGAAAATTGCTCACCGATTTACAGATCGATAAAGAAATGTGTTTAGTGTAATGGCAAAATCTATTTGGTATCAAACGGTGTTTGTCAACTGTCTGAGACACTTTTGACAGAATGAGGGGTGTATTATGCGGAGGAGGGGGAGGAAAGTGAATTCCCCCTCCAACCAGTGGATTCAGTTGGCTCGATAAATAATTCAAACTCATATCTCGTTCTCGCCACACATCTTTCTACCAATAGCAAACGAAATATCTGATTTGAGTGCTGGAAGTGTGTGAAATCTATGTAAACGGAAATTCTGTGGCAAGGTTGTTATTGCGAGTTGTAATATTGTGAGAGAAGGAAAAAGAAGGAGGAAGAGGAGAAGGCGGATGAGGAGGAGTAGAAGGAGGAGGAGGAGGAGGAGGATTGGGAGGAGGAGTAGGAGGAAGAGGAGGAGGAGGCGGCGGTGGCGGAGCAGGACGAGGAGGAAGAGAAGGCGACGGAGGAGCAGGAGGAGGAGAAGAAGAAGAAGAAGAAGAAGAAGAAGAAGAAGAAGAAAAGAGAAGAAGAAGAAGAAGAAGTAGAAGAAGAAGAGATAAAAGGAGAAGAAGAACACAAATGATGAAAAGTGGAAGAAATAGGAAAAGAAAAAAAGAGGGGGAAGTTAAGCTATCTACTATTTAATCGAACTACTACTTGTAGCATATCAAATAAAAATCAAATAATAATTTATTTATAGAATTTGTATCATGAAAACTGTATCAATAGTAGAATGGTCCAACTCTTGACATAATAAATGAATTACATTGTGTGAGCTACAGTATTCAAAAAGAGATGATGTTACAGAATTACACAAGAAAATTGAAATCAACATACTGAATAAGAAGGAATATTAAAAAAGGTGAAGGATGAAGTTGTATTGGGAGAATAAGAAGGGAAAAGGATGAATGAATATTCAAGACAAAATTCTAAGGAGCTCCTCCTCAGTTACCTACGAGACTTTCAAGCCATGTGAGATTATAGGGAAAATGAAAATAAGAATATTCAGTATTGGGCTTACATGTTTAATTCGTTCTAGATACGAAAAGGGAAAATCAAAATGAAAATTCTTCACATTATGCTGAGTTGAGAAAGCTATTAGGGATTAAAGGAAAATTATGGTAATGCTATTTCATAATTCAGAGATTGGTTGATTGATTGATACAAAGGTCAGGAAGAAGAATGAGAAATTCAATCAATCAATCAATTTATTCAATAAATTACATTAAAAAATAATAAAGAAGAATCCGGTAGAGGGAGAATGTGTTGGTGTGAGAGAGACAGAGTGTGAGAGAGGAATTATAAGATAGATATAGATGAACACTAAAAGGAAACTAGGGAGGGAAATATGTTCAGTAACACAATGAAAGAGGGTGAAAAACTAGAGAAATAGGTTACGAAAACGGCAAGAAGAAAACGACTAGGAAAGAAAAATAGAGCAAAAATCTATGAAGGAAGACGAGGGTTTTGGGGGCATACACGCGCCTATATATTCACAAAAACTTGGAAAATCGGGGTAAGAATACGTAACAAAACTCAGGGGACCGCCCAGCCCAATATGTATGAGAAGAAACGTCGAAATGGTTTTTTGTCGTTTTGTCCCAATTGTTAGCTGTTCTTTCGTCTCCATATTGTTTGCGAGCATTGCATTCTTGTCGAGAAATGCGCCTCTCTATGTTTGTGTTGGTCTATCCTCATGTGTCACTCTATGTTTGTGTTAGTCTATGCTCATCTGGGGTCAGATTTTTCTCCACTTTTTCCTGTATCGACTGCTATCTTTCTGTTAGGACTCGTTCCAGTCTAGGTGACTTATATTCGACTGGCAAAAATATCGGTACCATGAAATATGCATGAAACGTAAATTTGGCATACGTTTTTCCAATTCAGCCATCAACGTACTGCTTATTAGATCTCTTTTCTGTATAGGGCTACTTGTAATATAAATAGAAAGAAAAATAAGAAATAAAAAATCTCAGAATACTTTTTGAATTTTTTATTTTTCTTTCTGTTTATTAGATTTCTGCATTTATATCCTCCATGTTCTTCTCATACATCTCTTTTCGATTATGGACAATGAGCGTTATTTTTTAAATTTCAAAGGAAATTAACCCAATTATTTAATACACACTCGAAATAAAATCCGGATAATAAATTCGAACTAGCACTGCTCAGTCCTGGGGTAATCGTCGAGGGTGATTTCAAGTGAATAGTGGATAATATATTCAAAAACAATGGTTTTATTTTGTATTCTTAGCTGGTACAATGTTTTGTAATAATATTATGTTGAACGAAATAAATTAGTTTTTGAATTGAAATTTGATTGAATTGAAACAGAAGTATCAATTGACAAAGAAATTTATGAAATATATAATAATGAAATTTTCTCAGAATTGCTTTAATCCTATTTTTTGATACACATCGAAGAAAAATTTATTTTTTTTGTTCTTCAAAATTATTTCTTTAATACGCTATTCGCAATTCGTAATGGAAGATAAAAACCGAAAATTTCCATAATAAATTCTTTACGAATGTATCTTGTTCCTCAAATACTCTACCTGGAAAATTTGAAATTTTACTCTGGAAAACCGGGAATCACTCATGCATTTTTCATTTCAAAATGGTTAGCCATACTAATTCTCTTCTTCTTTCTCCTTCTTCTTCGTCTTCTTTTTTCTTCTTGGCCTTTTCCGTCTTTTCTCTTTCCGTTCCTTTATTTTTAGTATCCTCTTCATTATTAAGTACTAGTTTTTATTCTGTATTTTTTTCTAGAAATTTGTTTTGGATCATTTTTGTTAAATATTTTTGAAAAACATTTATATTGCAACTCACACCTGCGCACAGGGTTTCTTTGCAGGTGTAGATTCTTATATATATATATATATATTTTGTCTTGAAAGTGTTGTATATTCTCAATCGATAAATCAATAAATTTGAATTTGAATTTGAATAGTCAATTAGATTATCCGTAAAAAATTTTTCTTGGTCCTTCAAAATTATTTCTTTAATATGTGAATATTCCCAATTTTAGTGATAATAATATGAAATATTTCTTATACGTTTAGTTTTGAAGCATCTAAATTTCAAAATCTACTTTGTAAAAATAATTGAGGACTGAAAATTTTGTGAAGTAAACAACTACAAGACTATCAACCTATTTCGGACTTTGTGCAACCTTATCTAAATTTGAGAGAGGAATACCACAAGGTTACTTTATTTTTTCTCTTTCTTTAATTTTATTGGTGTGGTTATTGTATGAGCCAATAAAGAATATAGAGTGATTCAATTAGACAAGTATCTAAATTTGTCTAAATGTAGACTCCATAAATGATCATAATGGTGTAAAATTATGAACAATTATTAACAAATTAGTGAAATTATTTCTCATTTTCGGAAATAAATACGATAATTTTCAAATGTCAAACCAAGTATCAAGAGTTATCTCCAACCCACTATGTTAGAGTGCTACCATCATCTACATTCCTATGAGATGCACCCGCCTGAACTTGGGAAATTTGTATGATAATCCCTCGGAATTTGGAATTCATATACATGCTAGTTTTTGTCAACCGTCTCTAGATTCCGATGGGGAAGTATGGATTGAGAAGTGGGGAAAAGTAGAGCGGTTATCACGTACTACAAGCTAGCAATAGAGAAAGAAAAGAAAATTCGCTGGAAAAATCGCACATCCTTTTTCCACTGATGTGCTTTTTTCACATTGTCAAGTCTGAAGAGCACGTGAAGTTGCAGTTAGAAGGGTGAGGAAAAGAAAAAGAAACACAGGGTATGGAGAAGAGAAAGGAAAACTGAAGGAGTGAGAAAGAAAGACAGGAAAATTCTTTGTGCGGTGTTTCATTTTCCATGTTCTGTAAACCTTCAGTCCGCTCAGCCGCCCGGAAAATTCACGTCTACCTTTTGTTTTTCCGAGTTTCCCAATGCCATGGGAAAGCGCTGTTGTACCATCTCTCGCTTGTCTTTTCTTGATTTTTCCTACTCACTGGAAAAGCGCAGTCAGAATGGGAGAGTCAAGAGTCGCTTTTCTATTTTCTCGAACTTTGACGGTATCAAAAATTCGACGTAACTTTTCGAGGGAATATTTTGGTTATTTATTCCATTATCATTATACATTCGTTCAATAGAGCTATTACTAAAGATATATAGTAATTTAATTACTATATAATGAAGCGATAATAAAGCTATTACTTCCAACTAAGCCCTTTAAACGCCGTCGAGCTGATACTTTTATCTTTTCTATCTTTAGTTTCAATATTTCCATTAAAAATAAACTTTGCTATTCTTCTTTGAATTTCATTATCATTCATAGTTTGTGATTTCTTATATCATTACTAGTGTTTTGCTCTCTGTCTGATAATTTGTGACTCTGCACACGGACAAATCATCCATGCAGGGAGAATATTCATGTAATTCATAACACTTTTATATTTTGTAGAAATTTCATATTTTATGAATAAACCAGTTTGAATTTATATTATATCTATCAATAACATGGACAAATCATAATCATCAAGTGTTTTAGAACGGAAAAAAAGGCTCAACCCTTATCATTCCACTATTGAACTTTCATTGAAAATTATGAATGTTCAATTAGTCCTTAGAAAATTATTCCCAATTAGTCAAAAGGTTATTTTATCAACACTATAGTACATTATATTACTCTTCATAGAGGTAAAAAAACTCAATTTAAAAAAATATAGTTGCTTATATGAGGTACAAATTTTCTAGTACATTCTCAACAGAAGTAATTTCCATTTGGTATGATTATTTCCAGATAATACATGTACTTGCAGAAGAGTGTATAAGAAGAGGGAGGTGAAACAAACCAATACTGAGGATGTGAAAAGGAGTTAGTGTAGTGGGAGGAGAAGGAGGCGAAGTGGGAGAAGATGATGAAGAAGTTGCAAGAGTTGAAGGAGTAGAAGGAGAAGGTGAAGGAAGAGGAGGAGGGGAATGAACAAGAGGTGAAGGAGGAGGAAGAGGTTCAGGAGAGGTAGGAATAATTGAAGTGGGAGGAGTAGAGGAAGAGGAGGAGATAGAGATGGAGGAAGAGGAGAATGCGTTGTGAAGGAGGAAGAAGCGGAGGAGGAAGAGGAGGAGGAGTATTATGACAAGAAGGAGGAGTTCGGAAGAGGATGATTGGGGAGATGTAGAGGTAGTAGGAGGAGGAGGATGTGGAGGAGGATGAGGATGAGAAGAGGAGGAGGAAAAGAAAAAAGTGTAGTATGATGGGAAGATGGAAAAGCAGCGAAGTAGATGTAAGTATTGATTGATTGATTGATTAAATACTTTATTTATGTAGATTACAATATATACTGGCTTATACACTTATATACAATAGCTTACAATACAGCAAAATTATAGATGAATTTACATAATATTATAGACTAAGAAAATAATTATTGAACTGTATATGATATGAAAAAGTAATTTGTAATATAATAACTATAGATAATTATATTGTTAGGCATCTACATAAATTGGCGGAGCTTTGGACATATCAATGTCCATTCTTTGAAAAGAATATTAAAAATATCCTCTCCACTAACTCTCTACCAAAACGTTAATTTAATCAATTAAACTGAGGATTTATTTATTAATGAAATATTGTAAAAGTTTTAATTAATATAAATATTTGAGAGAAAAAAAACAGAAAATTGATAGAGTAAAATATTATATAGGTACATAAGATCAAATTATTGATTAATAAAATGAAGTAGGCTGAAAGTAGTTCAGGGTAATCAACTTTCAGTAATATACAGCAGTATGCAGTGGATATTGAAATAACATGAGTTTATATATATATATATATATATATATATATATATATATATAATTCATTCTATAACAGGTTTAAAGGTTTGTATTTGTGGGATGGGTGGGGGATGGTTGTCATGTGAGGATGGAAAGGAAAAAGGGGAAGAGGTGGTGGAGGAGGCGGAGGAGGAGGAAGATGACGCAGAGGAGAAAGAGAAGGATGAAAAGGAGGAGGAGGAAGAGTGGGAGGAGGAGTGATGAGGAGGAGAGGAAGAAGAAGAAGATGATGGAGAAAAGAAAGAATTACAGAAGAAGAAGAAGAAGAAGAAGAAGAAGAAGAAGAAGAAGAAGAAGAAGAAGAAGAAGAAGAAGAAGAAGAAGAGTAAGAGTAAAGGAAGAGGGGGATGGAGAAGGGAAAGACGAAAAGTAAGGATGGAATAATGGTGAAGAAGTAGAAGTAATAGGAGGAGTTGGAGAAGGAAGAGGAGGAGTGGGAGGAAGAGGATGAAGAGAAGGAGGAGGAGAATTGGGTAGAAGAGTAGTATGAAGAGGAGGAAGGGGTGGATGTGTAGGAGTATTGACGAAAAGTGAGTGAGAACGGTATGAGCATAAACATGAGCATGAGGAGGCATATGAATGTGCATGAATAATGAATGAAACGGGGTAGAGGCACGGGCTGTTGTGTGTGTAAAGATGCACACTGCTAGAATATGGAAGTCACACACAAATTATAACAACGGCCGTACTACACCAGCACCAGTAGACGCGGCAAACTTGGACCATTAATGAACGGTACCAAAGTGGGACTCTGCAATGAGTTGACGAACGACGTGTGAGGAAGGTTTATAGGAGAATGATGGAAGAGGTGGAAAGAGAAGGAAGGAAGAGGAGAAAGAATTGCAGGGAGAATATAGGAAGATTGAGCAGGGAAGAAGTAATAGAAGCTAGAGAAGAATGATGGGAGAGATGGAAAGAGGAGGAAGGAAAGAAAGAAAAGGAGAGAGGATTGAGATGAAAAAGAGCAGTAAAAGAGTTGAAGAAGGAAATGTAAATTGAGAGTGGAAAAGTTGAAATACTCGCGCTTTTAAGATATCACACAACATATGAATGATACTCATCTGTAGACCAACCTAGAATGCTATTACCTCGTGTTCATGTATCCTTACCATAGGTAAGGAAAGTATTGCTTTCCGAAAAAATTAAGATACCCCAATTTCTAAATTTCTATACGTTTCAAGGTCCCCTGAGTCCGAAAAAGTGGTTTTTGGGTATTGGTCTGTATGTGTATGTGTGTGTGTGTGTGTGTGTGTGTGTGTGTGTGTGTGTGTGTGTGTGTGTGTGTGTGTGTGTGTGTGTATGTGCGTCTGTGTACACGATATCTCATCTCCCAGTTCACGGAATGACATGAAATTTGGAACGTAAGGTCCTTACACTATAAGGATCCGACACGAACAATTTCGATCGAATGCGATTCAAGATGGCGGCTAAAATGGCGAAAATTTGTCAAAAACAGGGTTTTTCGCGATTTTCTCAAAAACGGCTCCAACGATTTTGATCAAATTCATACCTGGAATAGTCATTGATAAGCTCTATCAACTGCAACAAGTCCTATATCTGTAAAGATTTCAGGAGCTTAGCCCCATCTATGCAAAGTTTGATTCTAGATTCTCAATTATCAGCCTTCATATATAATTTAAACAGAAAATTTCAAGTGGAAAAGATTGAGCATGAAAATCTGTGCAATTAATGTCCAATAACATTTCCACCTACAATTGAAAATAAGCTTGAAACCCGAGAAAATGTGATTATTAAATTGCAAACTGTTGGCAACTGTTGGTTCTATTAAATCATTCACTACGAAGAGATAGCAGACCTCGTGTGTTTCCAGAGTTATTGACCTATCACCAGCTGTCTCAAATCTTTGAATAGTAGACTTGAGATGCGCGAGTACACTAGCGTCAGGTGATCAATTTATTTTCATAACGGCAAGGAAAGTTTTGTGAGTGCGCCACACCAGATTTTTTTTAAAGCTATTGTATAATAATATTGACTATGGATAGTTTGTCCTAGATTTATATCTTCTAGACTCTATGTTTCCATCCACCATTTAAATACTCCGTATTTTATCGTAGCTTCCTATCTTCTAGTCTCTATGTAGGTCTATATCTGTTTCCATCCACCATATACATAGTATGTACACCAGAATGCCATCTTCTGGTATTGATGTGTTCGAATAACTATGGTTCGTCTTAACATAGAGAAACAATTGCTCAAGTAGATATCCCATGGTATAGGGCGTTTATGTCGCAACTTTTACTGTTATCTCAAGCCCATAGTCAACGTAGTTCTTTTCCATCATGCTGTGTGACACTGGTAGTCTCTCATAATGTGCCGTTCATACACTCTCGCTCCGCCAAAACATTAAAAATCAACAGTAATCGACAATAATCGGCTTAAGATAGGAAGCTGCAATAAAATACAGAGTATTCCCTATACCATGGGATATATACTTACGCTATTGTTTCTCTATGGTATAACTATGTATCGTGTAACTATGGTTCGTATAACTATAGTGAGGTCCACGTTATAATGACAGTATTCGATTAACTTTGATGTTGCTATCCTTGTCTATCGATCGACAAAGCAGGTAGTACTATCCTTTTCTAGTTCCGCAACGATGCCAAACCTGTTTTGACAATGCAGAAATATAATTTATTAATTAAGGCAGAGAATTGACAACACTGTTCTCCTACCTTTATCCACTGCCATTATAACGTGGACCTCACTACATAACTACTGGTGCTAAGAAGTTGGATCTAGCAAAAAAACTTCAATGAAATATATTCCTACATTGTTGAAAAACGATCTCGCAATTTCGCTAAGATAGAAAAGGATAGAACTATCTGCTTTGTTGAATGATAGACAAAGATAGCAACACCAATGTAAATTAAATACTGCCACTACAACGTGGAACTCACTATAGTCTCTATAGTGAGGTCCACGTTATAATGGTAGTAGATAAAGATAGGAGAATAGCGATGCCGATTCTCTGCATTAATTAATTATATTTCTACACTGTCAAAAACAATAATTGGCATCGTTGTGGACCTAGAAAAGGATAGTACCACCTGCTTTGTGGAATGATAGACAAGGATAGCAAAACCAAAGTTGATGAATTACTGCCATTATGACGTGGACCTCACTATAGTCTCTACCTGTTTTCATCCAGAATAGATATGGTATGTACACTGGAATGTTATCTTCTGTTATATATATGTATATCTGTTCCCATCCACCATATAGTCTGTGAACTAGAATGCAATCTTCTGGTGCTGATGTGTTCATATAACTATGGGGTGCTAAGATGTAGGATGTCGCAAACAAACAGTGAAGCAACTGTGCTTAGCTGGCTGCCAGGCAACGAGATTAATTAACAGGATGACTGTTGTGTGTTTATTCCAGGGGGTGGGGGGCAAATGAGGGTGCCCAGAGGGGGTAACCAGTGGGGAGGGGTGCCCTGAAGGGGTAACCTCTGAGGAGAAGGGGTAACCTTTGGGAGGGGGGCACAGAAGGAGTGTAACCTGTGATGAGGAGAGCCCCAAAAGGAGTAACCTTGTCCGAGGGTAACCTACGGGAGGGAAGAACCCAGAGGGGGTAACCTGTGAGGAGGGGTGCCCTGGAGGGGTGACCTTTGAGGAGAAGGGGTAACCTTAGGGAGGGGGGCACATAAGGGGTAACCTGTGATGAAGAGAACTCCAAAAGGGGTAACCTTGTGCGAGGGTGACTGAGAAGTGTTAGCCTTCGGGAAGGGAAGAAGCCAGAGGGGGTAACCTGTGAGGAGGGGTGACCTTTGAGGGTAAGGGGTAACCTTTGGGAGGGGGGCACAGAAGGGGTAACCTGTGATGAGGAGAACCCCAGAAGGGGTAACCTATGGGAAGGGGCAACCTTGTGAAGGGCAAACCCACAAGGGGTAACCTATGGGAAGGGAGAACCCAGAGGGGGTAACCTTCGGGAACCACAGCAGTTCCTCGAAGGAAATGGAAAAGAGCGCGGGAAAGCGTGTGATAAGACGCCCGCCAAAAGTGAAAAGCGCGCCAAACTAACTGAGCACAGTTGTCAGGCACAGGATGTGTTCAAATTCACTCCAAAACTGTCAGCATTGGAGGAATGGGAAGCATTGATGTTGAATATATAAGGAATGCTGACTGTTAGATGTGAAACGTGAGCCAACTCATGTTAGTTCAACTGAGGTGGAAGTGGGGCTGTAATCTGCTGTGTGGTTTGGCAGAGCCTTCAGTTATCAAGATCAGGGTAAATCTGATTGAAGATTGTTTTATTTTATGTCAAGATTCAGTTTCTGTGCTGGGATAATATATACTATCTTTCAGGGTTGTGAGGTATAGAGGACTATGTGTAACCTTATCTGAATTTGGGAGAGGAATAGCACAAGATTACCTTATTTTTTCTCTCCCTATCATTTTTATGATGAACTTATTGTATGAACCAATAAAGAATAAAGATTCATTTACAATCAATATTGTGTTTCCAACAGTATGTCTGTATTTGTTTTTATGGCAAATAAAGTCTATTCTATTCTATATATATTCTATTCTATTCAGTTTCTTCACGTTTTCCAGGTTAGTGACTGTGGAAATTTACTAACAAAATAATATTCACCGAATTTCAAGGATGAATTATTAATCCTTTTCAAGGATCACAGGTTATATTGCATCAGTTTGTCGTTTTCCACGCGGAAAATGTGTTAGTTAGAGAATTTTATCGATAAACGATACCTCAATGAAGCCATGATAATAATTCTTTCATGGTTTACAAGGTTATCCAACCTGAGAGGCCTATTTCATGAGAAAATACAAAATCTTAATATTAGAAGTCAGGTGGTTATAGAAATAGGAAATTACCATAATGTATTTTCTCATGCAACAGGGCCAAGCTAGTTAGTTATTCTTTCTACAAGGAAAATCATGTTTAAACATAAATTCTCAGATTAATTCTTCCTGAAATTCATTCTCCTACAATCCCAAATAAATCATCCATTATTTGGAAAATATTTACTGATTGTTGCCTACTTCGAAATCCTTGAATAGTGAGAGATGGTAAATTACATTTTAAATTTCACTCAGATAATGGTAACTCTCCACTATTATCGCGTTCTCCTTCAACATATTCTCTTTGAAGGAGAACCAACCCAATATTCATTCATTCATTGATTTACAATTCATTGAACGAGCGAAGTGAGGTCTAAGTTTCAAGTCGACGGTTTGGCATTTCTCTTAATGTTTATATATTTATATGTTGCGCATTTACGGCGAAACGCGGTAATAGATTTCCATGAAATTTGACAGGTATGTTCCTTTTTTTATTGCGCGTTGACGTATATACAAGGTTTTTGGAAATTTTGCATTTCAAGGATAATATAAAAGGAAAAAAGAGCCTCTTTCATACGCCAATATTAGAGTAAAAATCAGACTATAGAATTATTCATCATAAATCAGCTGACAAATGATTACACAGATGTGTGGAGAAGCCAGTCTATTGCTGTATTTCCATAAGGTCTATAGTTTCAATCAGGTACTTGTGAATGGGAATACTGCGTGAGGTCTACTGTTCACAGAACTACTAGTGAGAATGAAATAAAATCGACAGTCATTGAAGCTTCGGTGAAATAGGGTGACGAGATTGAATAGGATCAAGTTTATTCTTTATTCATTTATACAATAAACGTACATTATCCAAATGATAGGGAGATGAGAAATGAGGTAACCTTGTGCTATTCCTCTCCCAAATTTAGATAACACATAGTCCGAAATAGGTTAAGTGATTTTCTAAAAAAAACAAAACATTCACATAATATATATCAGAACTTCAATAGCTACTGTGATGGTTATACCAGTCTCCTGTCCGTGACGGCACTTATCTGAGGGTTAATTCCTGTTTTGGGAAGTACCCTTGTCACACGAAATAGGGAAAAATGTCTAGAGTATACTAGATTATTTTCCTGACAATCAATCAAAGGATTAATTGTACTATTTTTTCTCAAGATCAAGTAACTCGATGATGGGTTACTATTAGCCTCTGAAATAAATATGATATTAGCAAATAAATGAGCTATAAGCAAGGTCGAACACAGGGTCACTAAGGAACAACATGTGATGACAAGTTGCATTTATTAAATTTTCTAAATCATATAAGAATATTGTTGGTTCAATAAGTAATAAATGAATTTGATAATGAAGGGTTAAGCCCATAAACAATATAATTTGAATTTTAAAAGTTCTTTCAAGTTTATAAATTTATTAGGATGAGCATGTAGTGCTTTCACCCAAGGGTGCCCGACTCAAGTTTGGACAGTGTAACGTCAGAATTTTTACAAACGATATACCAGTTTGTCTGAGGAAAATTGAGTCGAAGAGATTTTGAAATAATAATATTATAAATCACTCACATTTGTATGGGCCCATAATATACGCGCACTCACTCATGAAGATTTGTTCACTGCATGGCTGGCATCTTTCGTCAGGCTGCATGGCATCATATTAGGCTTCATTATTTGGCTCGCGATTTTAATAATTGATAACTCCTTTTTAACTGAGACTTGGCAATCAAATTAAATTCTAACGTTACAGGAACTCTACATTTGAATTGAATTTAGCACTCTTACATAAATTTGACAATGAAACATTTAAAACGACAAAAAATAACAAATAGGAGTTACAAACGACTCTCCATTAGCGTGCTCAGTTAATCTCTCTCTTTCTTCCTTCTTCTCCGAAATTGAGAAGCTAGGTTTGGGGAAGAAAAGGTCACATGACCAGTTAATGACCAATCACTGGTCAGAAAAACAAATCTACCAATAGGATGGCTGAGCAGATTTTTCAGCAGGTCAGAGTGTACAATAAACAATATTATAATAAAATTTAAAATCGAAGCAAGCAGTCAACAACCAGAAACAGACACGCCGGTTATCAGCTGACTGATAAGGTACTCAATCAATCAATCAATCAATCATCATCATCATGACAGTCTGTCTTAGCAGTCATCATAAAATTAATTGTTGATTGAATAGAAGCAGTGAAGAAGAAGTTCCAACCTCTCCATTATTAGTTCAGTTGCTTTTTCCGTTTGGAAATATTATTCGTAGATCCAACAATTCTTCAAAAGTATTGGCAGCAAGTCGCATCTCGAATTTGATCTCGAGATGTCAGTTTTGTTCCAAAACTGATCTTGTCGAAACTTTTGGCGTTCCGAGATTCGCGAAGTTGTCGGCGAAGTTGGGGCCGCTTCCCGCATCCCTCCCGCAATGGTGTCACAACTAGTTTGATGCGTCGATCCATTTACTCGGATTATTGCTCCGATATTTTCTGCCAGAGATCTCCTACTTCCCCCACTCACCACAACTACTCCACCAAGCTGGAGAACTCGACAAAATCGAGTGTGTGAATATTTTGTGAAGAGGCCACCAAAAGTTTTCGGCAGCGGGACGCTTTTCCGAGACAGCTGGGAAAGCTGGAAAATTTCCCAGCTAGTTTCTGTGTTCAGTCTACTTGCACCGTTTTTCTTCTTATTTCGTTTTTCGGTCTTCTTCTTTTCTGTATCATCATAATTTTCATTCATTTCCTTTGTATTTGCCTTGTTTTTCTTATTTTTCTCTTTAGTAATTTTCCGAGACAGCTGGGAAAGCTGGAAAATTTCCCAGCTAGTTTCTGTGTTCAGTCTACTTGCACCGTTTTTCTTCTTATTTCGTTTTTCGGTCTTCTTCTTTTCTGTATCATCATAATTTTCATTCATTTCCTTTGTATTTGCCTTGTTTTTCTTATTTTTCTCTTTAGTAATTTTGCTTGCCGATTCCTCCTTTTCCTGCTCCTTCTTGATATCTTCTTCTCTCACTCACAATCACTAAGTTTTTGTATTCTTTCTCATTTTAACTTTCCCCACTAACCTGCTTCCTATACTTGTTCATATATCTTCTACGTTTCCCCACCTATGTTCCCTCTTCACTACTGAAAATCTGGGTTCCTTTATATCCGTAGCCCTCCATATTCTACATCTTTACCCCTCACCAAGCCTTCATATCCTCCCACTTGTACCATTCAAATTTTCACTTCCCTGTGAATTCTGCTCATCCGATAAATTAGCCTACATTAGTTTCATCATTTGGATTAATTCCCAATAATACACTTTTTAATGTATTTAAACACGACATGCAGTCAATTATCAAATAAATAATTGAAAACTTTTACTTACTGACTGAAGTACTTTCGATCGTCTAGCGATCATTTTCAACAGTGCAGACCGGAAATTCAAATTCTTTATTCAAAAAAAAAAAATTAAACAATCGAATGCATTCCAAAAAGCAAATACAATATTGTTTCCTAATTTCTAATATGTGTTCCCTATAGGCTACCCTGTGTGGCGACACTTGAATAAATATAATAAAATATTTATATACAAATTTAAATATTATATCATGAAGAACATAAATGTTTTGTGGTTAGGAAGATTCAAGATTCGTGTTTAAATACATAAAAAAGTGTGTTAATACATAGCAGCTCGGAATGGATCAATAAACCATCACCTTCCACTAACATTTTTCACTATGTATTGTATTTAAATTTAGGAGTGTTTGTTTTTTAATTTGATAAGTGTTTGCCATAGGTCTTGTAAGACCTGGCAATCTAAGACGAATTAAATTAATATCAAATATCTTCTGTGTTTTGTTCTATTCCATCTTTCCTTCACCCCGTGCTAGTAATCATTCTTCTTTCATTGATCCTTTTCTTCAATTTCTCAATATTATTTCCTCTCATTGTTCCTCTCACTTCCATTCCCAGATTTATAATCTACGCTTCTCACACAGCTAATCTTAGGATTATCTATAGTCTCACTCACATCTTATGCATTCCTTTATTCTCGATTATCTGTATTTTTTCCATTTTCTGGATACTAACCTTACTTTGCCGGCCAGATAGACGAGTTGAGTAGGCGTTGCACCCTTCAGTCTGCTAGTGCTACCTGGTCGCGGGTTCGAATCCCGCCGGATCCCATCGATTAGGCATGGACGTTTGATCATCTCATAACTGACCCTCGTACTTCTCATTACCCACGCACAAGCAAAAAGCTAATGTGGACATCATCCGCAATAAAAAAAAACGGATTTTTCTCAGATGATTCTCCTTCTTTATCCAGTTCTCTTCACTACATCTTTCTCTAAGCAAGTTTTTCTGCTCCTTTTTTGCACTGATTTTCTACTTCTTCTTATCCTCACCCCTCCACCGTCTCCTTGACTCCCATCCTTCTTAGCCATTTCCTCCTCATCCTTCATCCTCGTTCTCCTCTACTTTCCTTCTCCTCCTCCTACTTCTCCCTTCTTCACTCATTCATCTTTCCTACGTCCTCCTCATACTCTTTCCCCTCCTCCCGCTACTCCTCATCATCCGTCACCAACTCCTCCTCCTCCACCACTTCCTCCTCATCCTCGTCCTTCTCTACCTACCTTTTCCACCCCCCTACTTCCTCCTTCTTCTCCTCTCCCTTTTCTTTCCTACGTCCTCCTCATACTCGTTCCCCTCCACCCGCTACTCCTCATCATCCGTCACCACCACCTCCTCCTCAAACTCTTCCTCCACCTCCTCCTACTCTTCCACCACCTCCTCCTCCGCCTACTCCTCCTCCTCCACCTCTTCCTCCCTACCTTCCTCCACCACCCCGACCACTTCCTCATTCTTCTTCTCTCCCTTTTCTTTCCTACGTCCTCATCATACTCGTTCCCCTCCTACCACTACACCCATCATCCGTCACCACCACCACCTCCTCCACCACCACCACCACCTACTCCTCCTCCACCTCCTCCTCCTCCTCATTCTTCTCCCTCCTGAAAACCCTATTCACAACCATCCAACTTCCACTTTGTAGTTTGAGCAAGTTTGCTTGTTACCCAGAGGGTTTCTTCCATCCATTTACATTTGCCCTATCTGCTCGTCTGCTGCTTTTTCTATGCTTTGTTATCGTTGGATTTCGTATTCATTCAGCTCTCCTATTCTTATTCGGATTTAGTTCCAGATAGTATAGCTCTAAACTTCGAAAATTATATTTGGAGGCGAGCATAGTAGGTTTACAATAGTACTATGATATTCCAAAGATGAGTATTACTTCCATTGTTTGGTGGAGAGTTAGTGGGAAGGATATTTTGAATCCTTTTTTGTCCATTCTTTCCGAAGAATGGACTATGATATGTCCAAAGCTCCGCCAATTTATGTAGATGCATAAAAATATTATCTTTAGTTATTACAAATTGCTTTTTACTTTCCTTGCCCTATTGCCATAGGTAAGGAAAGTATTGCTTTCCGAAAAAAATTAAGGTACCCCAATTTCCAAATTTCTATACGTTTCAAGGTCCCCTGAGCCCAAAAAAGTGGTTTTTGGGTATTGGTCTGTATGTGTGTGTGTGTGTGTGTGTGTGTGTGTGGTGTGTGTGTGTGTGTGTGTGTGTGTGTGTGTGTGTGTGTGTGTGTGTGTGTGTGTGTGTATGAGTGTATGTGCGTCTGTGTACACGATATGTCATCTCTCAATCAACGGAATGACTTGAAATTTGGAACGTTAAGCTGCGTACACATACTCGTGCTTCCAACCCGCACCGAGCACGCTCCACCCTCGTACCGCCCACGTACCACCATCGCACAGCAATCGCTCCGCCTCCGCTCTCTACTCGCACCGATCATGAACGTTACGGAAGATGGTAGATCTTCTCGCGTTCCCCGGTCGAACCATTGTTGCTCGCCGGTCGATCATCAATCGCTCTGCTGGAGTGACGTTCGGTTGCGGAGCGGAACGAAAGTCTGTACGCACCTTAAGGTCCTTACAATATTATGATCCGACACGAACAATTTCAATCAAATGCGATTCAAGATGGCAGCTAAAATGGCGAAAATGTTGTCAAAAAAAGGGTTTTTCGCGATTTTCTCGAAGACGCCTCTAACGATTTTCATCAAATTTATACCTAAAATAGTCATTGATAAGCTCTATCAACTGCCACAAGTCTTATATCTGTAAAAATTTCAGGAGCTCCGCCCCATCTATGCAAAGTTTGATTTTAGATTCCCAATTATCAGGCTTTAGATACAATTTAAACAAAAAATTCCAAGTGGAAAAGATTGAGCATGAAAATCTCTTCAATTAATGTTCAGTAACATTTTCGCCTAAAATTGAAAATAAGCTCGAAATTCGAGAAAATGTTATTATTTCAATTACAAACTGTTGGCAACTGTTGATTCTATTAAATCATTCATTTTGAAGAGATAGCAAACTTCGTGTGTCTCCAGCCTTATTGTCCTGTCACCAGCTGGCTTGGATCTTTGAATAGTAGACTTGAGATGCGCGGGAACACTAGCGTCAGGTGATAAAATTTCATAACGGCAAGGAAAGTTGTGTGAGTGCGCCACACCAGATTTCTAATACTGTATTGTGAAAAATATTCGGGTTGGATTTTGAACCAGAAACTCAAAGTTTTTTATAATATAGGAAGGGAACTGCTATAAGAGGGGTTACCAGTGTGTATAAGTCAGTATCTCTAATTGGTTGGATCTAGATTAGCCATTATATTTATGTAGTTATAGAAAATGACAAGTCACCAATCAAATGAGACACCAACTCAAAATTGGCGTAATGCGCCAATGAATAAATGAATAAAAATAGTAGATAGATGAAAACGTAAGTTAAATAAGTGAGAAATGAAGTGGTTTTTTGATAAAAAAGAACGAAGTTTCTATCTCGAGAGTTGACATTAGAATGTCTTCACTCGTTTATTTTGAGAAACAAAAACAAACTCTTATCAGGTGATAGTGAAGACGTAAACAGATAAGGAGAGTGTAGCTCGCCTAACTCGTATATTTATTCGAAATGGGAAATAATAATTCATTTTGACACTTAAGAATGGGATAAATACCCCAAACTATAGTTTGTGTAAACCCTAGTTCTCGGCGTTGCTCTTATGGAGAACAGTGCTGCCAGACACCCTTTTCTAGCTCCGCAACGTTGCCAGATTAGTTTTCAACAATGTAGGAATATTATTGATGAGCAAAATATTTAATCTCAAATACGGAAATTTATTATTAAATCATTGAAAAATATGTCTCCTTGACAAATAGAATATAATATTTGATACTTTTCACAAGAATAAATCATTGTTATTACATCAGATATACAAGTATCAGCTATCCTCTATAGAAGGCAGTGGCAAGGCAGAGAATCAGCAACGCTCTTCTATCTTTCTCCACTGCCAATGTCACATGGAACTCACTTGAGTGATTTTCTATAATGTAACAATATAGGGGCACCGAGCTTCGCTCGTTATTTTTATTTATTGATAAACAGAACACAATTCTCTAAAATGATCGTGTTTATATTTTACAGCTGGCTATACATCATCTTATGAATTTCGGGGATGTGATATTTTGATTTTTCACATATATAAATACAGAAATTGCTCCCTTAAAATAATAGGATTTAAGTATAGTGAGGTCCACATTATAATGGCAGTGTACGATTGACAATACTGTTGCTGTCCTTTTCTATCATACAACAAAACAGATAGCACTATCTCTCTCTCGCTTTGCAATGTTGTCTATTTGCCAGAATATTTTATATTCACTTTTGACAGTGACTGTACAAAACTGACCAAACAATTCTCAGCCGCCATTTTTTTTCTTCATTCTATCAAAATACTACTTGAGTACAGAAGTCGTATAATTGATTTGAAATGTATTTTTGAAACAATGAAATAATTTTTAATTATTACCGTATGAGAAACACAAACTAAAATACCTGAAATGACATTTTAAAAGTTGATAACTAACCATCCTGGACTTCATCCATGCTTCAGTTAGCCTACCCGTATAGGTTAGACCTACTCGTACCGGTATAAATAATATTGACAAGTTATTTCAGAATTAATTCATTGAAATTACTTATTTTTAAATAGGATTTCTATTTATCTATTATTTTAAAAAGAAATTGGAATAGAATACCTACCAAATAATTTAATTTCTGTTGTTTTGAAATTCAGATTGTTGTATCACAGCTTTTTAAATTAGCCGCCATTTCAGGTTTGTATAAAAATAAAAATTTGATCTCAGGGTATGATAGCAAATTTTTGAATCAAATCATGAAAAAATATATTTTCTTGATTACTTTGACACTAAATTAATTATTTTATCAAGGAAATGATAATTATTATTAGATTAAATTTAATGGGATGAATTGAGTAACAGCTGTGTACAGTCAGTGGCAAAATGGAGAGACTTGGCAACGTTTTTCTCCTATCTTTCTTCACTGCCATTATAACGTGGACCTCACTATACGATAGTGAATTGTATAGTTATAGTAATTCTATTTATAGAAGTATATACTTTATTAGAAAATATTCATTTATATATGTGTACAGTTTCTCAAAGGACTACTAAATATTCCAAATACAGTATTAATCTACCATTCATATACCAATGCCTTGACAACATAAAGACAACAGATTTACTCTCCAGTGAAGTTATCAACTTGGACAAATCAATAATTAATAATAATAATCAACAATAATCAATAATCGGATTGAACATTCGAATGAAACAAATAGAATTTCTATAATTGAACATTCGAGAAGCTTTATTGAAATGATTTTTTGGGAAATATTTATTTACATTTGAGTACAGTATCTTGTAGGACTACTAAATATTCCAAATACAGTATCGATCTATTATTCATATACCAATGTCTTGACAACATAGAGACAACAGATTTACTCTCCTGAGAGGACCACTCTCCATTAAAGTTATCAACTTGGACGAATTAATAATAGAATTCCAAGCATTATGTTAACAAAACCAGCTACACTGATATCAAGTCAAACAGTCCAAGTTAGCATGTTCAACATGCCGAATTGAGATAGCCGAAAAGTTAAACTAGGATCAAGTTAAACAAAACAGAGGGAGGCCATTTGCAAGTTGAGTGGTCAAGTGATTAAACAATCGAGAGGCCGGCCCAGCCTAGGGGTGTTAACCGAATAATACAAGTTGACAAATCGCCCCTAGTTTCAGATGTTGGCTGCATTTGAGGTGGATTAAGTGAAGAAGAGGATTTAGGGGAGGAAATGGCTGGAAGAGGGGTTGACAATGGGTGTGAAATGAGAATTATAAAGGAGGTAGAGAGAGGGAATAGAATAGAATAGAATAGAATGACTGCCTCTATTTTATACCTGGGAGGGCGAAGTTAGGGCGCAGTCGGCCCTCTCTTACACTTAACCCTCGGGGATAGGGGGAAAGATATTTTGATATTTGATATTAAAGTTGTATTGTGAGAGATATTGTGGTATTTATAAGGCTTGAAAATAATTGAAAAATTGTTAACAACATTGATAATAATAATAATACTGAGGGTGATGCCCACATAAGCTCTTAGGCTTGTGCGTGGGTAATGAGTGAGAGGGATGATGACGAGAGATGACGACTACATTTTAGGTAATCATTGATCCGTGTTATTTTCTAGAAAAATTTAGTTTTTAGAGAGAAAGAAAGATATTGATTGATTGCCTTTATTTCGGGCGGAGCTAGGACTCCAGGTCCTCTCTGCCAGACAGCCATAATGATAGGGAGAGGAGAGAGAGAGTGATTAGATCAGATTAGAGTTATGTTACTAGAGAGAGATAAAGAAAGAGAGATTCAGATTCAGATACCTCTATTCATATATTTGACAAAACAAGATTCAACTTACATTCTAGCGTTAGAAATAATTACCAGTATGAATCAATCATATTAACCTGATAATGAAGAGTTCTACAATAAAATTGAGCAGAGAAATATGATTAAATATGCGAAAGTTGAGGTATTACTGTAATATTTTCACATGGAACGGTGAGGTTTGGACCTTTAGATGTCCATTTTCAGTAAGGGTATCAAAGATACCCTCCCCTTCAGCACTTGATCGTAGAGAAAGGAAGTGAAAAGTGTAATAATGTAGACAAGAGAAAGAGAGATCAGAAAAAGCTAGAATGATAAGTTTTGTGTGAAGGAGAGAGAGAGGAGAAGAAGAATAGGGTGAAAATGTGAAATAATAATAATATCGAGTGACCTGGCTGGCTCAGGTCTGGTGTCAGAGTTTTCAGGTCGCAACTGTTCAATTTCAGGGCCTCTCACATGACCTAACGACTGCTTTTCAGGCAGCCAGGACCGACGGCTCAATGTTTCCATTCGAAGCATATAGTGGCAAAAATGTAAAATGACAAAGAAGGAAGGAAATAAGAGGGTGTAAGGGAAATTTGCACTGGAAGAGGTTACAAATGAAAAACTAAGAAATGTTAAAGGAGGCGAATAAGGGAAGATGAAGACAGATGAGGATGATAAGATATACAAGTCCAAATAGAATGGAGATAATATGTGCATGCATTGAATATGAGAAGTAGAGAGGAAGAAAAAATATTTAGAACTAAATATTGAGTTGGAGCAAAAGTGAAAAGAGAAATGAGGAAAAATGTCGATATAAGATGAATGAAGAGGATAAGTAGGAAGGAATTGTGTTAGGGTGGAAGACATTGAGGACTTGAGGTTAATAACAGAGAAAATTTAATTAGTTGTTACTTGCAGGGCATAAGGCAAGTTTGTCTGTTTGTCCAGGCCACTCTCTGGACTCCGGTTGCTCAGAAACCAGAAATTAATTTCCGTAAGGGAACCGGAACACAAATTGACTGGGCTAAAAAATTCAGATGATATCTGCAGGCCACTGAAGTTGAGTAACTGCTGAATTATTAATGCTATGTTTTGGTCATGTACCTCAAAACTATTCAGGGGTTATAGTTTATGGTTCAAGTCTTTGAGGTTATAGTTTTGTTCACGACTATCAATTATTCCAGCATGAAGTAAGGAAATACTATTCATAATATTATTATATTATATATAAATATTTATGAAATATTATTTATAATGAAATATAAAAAATTATTTCTGTCATCTCTGATTTTTTGATTCCAGATACTATCAAATAGCAACGTTAGTAGACAGTCTGTCTGTCTACTAACTTTGATCAAATAGTATTTTGGTATTGGATGATACAGCATGTAATCAAACAGTTATTATTCTCAAGGAAATTCAGTAAT